>NC_068398.1:4560756-4860756 GCF_023724105.1 Carassius gibelio
TGTTGGAACCGCAGGCGGTGAGTAAAACTGCTTCAAATATCTCTGCCTCCTTGTTAGTGCGTCCGCCTCCCATGCCTGAGACCCGGGTTCGAGCCCCGCTCGGAGCGAGTAGTTGCTCTCATTCAGTTTCAGCCTCGGGATCTGATTCTGGATCATAAATAAACGGCTGAATCTGACTGTTAGCCATGGTTTGTTTTGGATATTTTTTTTCCTCACGGTAATGTCACAGCTTCCAAACGCTCTAAACGCAAAAGCCTACTGGCGCTCGTGATTCTTTAGCTCCGCCCACACGTCACACCTCCAGCCGGTCGTGTTTTTCCGGGAAAAATCGGTACAGACTATCTTTCTCTTATGAATATAATAAAACTAAAGACTTTTTGGAGTTATGAAGGATGCAGTACTACTCTATAGGTACTCAAGATTAACAGGATATTGAGTGAAAACGAGCATTTCACCCCCCCTTTAATAACAGCCAGTTCACAGAGACTCACCAAAATTGGACAATAGAAGATTGGAAAAAACGTTGCCTGGTCTGATGATTTCTGCTGTGACATTCAGGTGGTAGGATCAGAATTTGGCATAAAGAACATGAAAGCATGGATCCATCCTGCCTTGTCTCAACGGTTCAGGCTGGTGGTGGTGGGTGTAATGGTGTGGGCGATATTTTCTTGGCACACTTTGGGCCCCTTAGTACCAACTGAGCATCATTTAAATTCCATAGCCTACCTCAATGTTGCAGACCCTGTCCATCCCTTTATGACTACAGTGTACCCATCTTCTGATGGCTACTTCCAGCAGGATAATGCACCATGTCACAAAGCTCAAATCACCTCAGAATGGTTTCTTGTACATGACAATAAGTTCAACTCTTCTCAAATCGCCTCCACAGTCACCAGATCTCAAGCCAATAGAGCACCTTGGTTTGGGATGTGATGGAACAGGAGATTCCCATCATGGATGGATGCAAATAAATGATGAAAAAACACTACCGCAAGCCACTGACAACTAGGGGTGGCGCGGTTCAGTTTGGTTTCAGGTTTCAGTACAGTTCGGTATGTGCTATTTTTATGGACAAATTAATCTTTCTGATAAAAATAAAATAAAAATAGAATATCCTATCCAACTTCAAGCAACAACACAAATAAATACAATAGAGTAAAGATACAAAAATTAAACCGTGATTTTCAGTTTTTTGTTTAGGGAGGTCTAGCATTAGTTTTTAGGTACAGAAATTGAATAAAGTAATCAAATGTAAAACAGCATTGCATATTGGACTGTATAAATTAAAGATTATTCTTAAAGTTACAAAAGCTTTTTAATCAAAAGCAGTGAGTGATTTCTTTGTTGTTGCTGTTCGAATAAGACTCTAAGAGAATACACTGATCTAGTAGGCCTACGTTCAGCCGGCTATGTCTGCTGTAGGATACTTACCAAGACGGGCATTTTGACATAATTTTTGTCTAACTTTTTGTCCATTTAAACACAATACTTCAGACAGATCTTATATTTGGGCGCCTTCTGAGGCGCGGGTTTATGCGATTCGGATGAGTGCACAGAGAAATCTACTCACTGCGCGCACGAGCTTGTGTCCCCTGGTTAATAAATGTTTAACCTGACAAAGCTTAAACGAGTTAAGTTTAAACACAGATATCAACGTGTGCTGTTCAGGTCTCACCTGTGTGCACGCGCTATCAGCACCCAGGTGATGATGGAATAAATGACTGCTCATATTCCAGCATACGACATTCACATTTGAACAAGAGTGCATGATTTGTCCAAGGTTTTTTTTCCCTCTCATCGCTGTTGTTGTAATGTCTGGGAAGCCAGAATGTGTGATTTATAGCAAACCATATTACAGGTGGTTTGTCAGATTTAAGTGGTGAACCAAACGGTTCGTGTTTTTTTTTTTCAGCGATCAGCAAACCGTGCCATCCCTACTGAGAAGAGTGTAGTTTTTTAACTGACAAAACCTCAGAAATGGCGAGAAAGACTGCTGCATGTGGTATGAACTCTGGCAGCTGCCAGAAATAACCAGTCATGTGACAGCTGCCACAAACTAGGCCCAAACTAGCCCCAGCTAGGGCTGGGCAAAAAAATTGATTTTTCGATTAATCATTTTTTTTAAATGTGGTCGATTCAAAATCGATTCTCAAAGGCCATGAATCGATTTTTTTCCATATTTATTTCTAAAGACATTGAACCCAAGATTAGCGGTAATCTAATTACAAATCTTCTCCACTAGATGTCACCCTCTTATGTGCCTTGTGCGATGTTACCAACGAACCTGTCATTCATTCATTCAGTGCTTAAAGCAGTGGTTCCCAACCCGCGTCCCATCACGAATTCAAATGCGGCCCACCATATGCTGAACACAAAGACACACACACACAAAACTTATGCAACTCACTTAAAGAAGTTCAAGCAAATGGAATCACCATATACTATGCAGCAATCATGCTTAATTGAAGAAATGTGGCAAAACTTCTCATATTATTAAATTCGAAAGTGCTTTCCATTTTTGGATCAACATTTGTGAACGCACATTTTCTGCAATGTGGCGCTTCAAGTCATGCTCCCGTGCCCGTCTTACAGACTGCATCTTAAAGCCTCTTATACTTTCTGCGTCCGCGAGTCCACTATGGACCGCTAGGTAGGCATGACGTAAAAATCGTCATCGGAGTGTGTGTGCCGAGGCTCTGAGCAGACGACAGCGTGGACAGTAGGCTTCAAAAGCACAATTGCACATGTGCGGGCAGTGTGAAGAAACTCTTTGCTACGCGAACCTGTGCAATCCGTCAATAAATGAATATAAAGACAGCGATGTGCAATGACAGAATCAGGTGTAGTAGAATTATTTATTTCAATGAATCTAATCGATTAGATATCATAATATCTAGACTATAATATTATAAATCAGGTTGGTTTGTTTTGGTGACACAATATGTGTGCGGCCCACGAGACTTGTACTTGTACTTCAATCATTTTCCTCCACAAAACACGTAGGCCTTACCTAATCTTGGTGAGTTAATGTTTTTCAAATAATAACTAAATATTAATTTAGTCTTAAATGCATAATGTAGACAGAGTAGGCTATATAAGCTAATGTTGGCATTATTCTTTTATTATGTCAGCTGCTATGGCAAAGCAAATCCGGCAGAGCCTTTATCTTAATTAATTTCGTTATTGCCAAATACCTATCTTAATTTAGTCTTAATTAAAAAAAATTAAGAAAGACTGGTTTTTATTGGTGCGTTGGCCTATTTATATGCTAAATGAGCCTATACCTAGGGCTATTTATAGAGTGCTGAGCTATTACAATGTTACAGAGGACTTATTTTATTTCTTTGTTCAAACTTCCAAGTGGCCTATTATGTTAGTCATGTATAAATGACTCATTCCTGGCAAAAGAGCTGGGTGCGTGCGTACATTTGAATAATGTCAGGTTGTAAATGGGTTTGGGCTTTTAAATAGCTGTCAATCAAAATGTACTTGCCAGGCTCGGGTCCTGTTGGGCTTAACTTTTAAGGCCCGATTACAGCTCTAATAGAAAATCGAATCGAGAATCGAAATTGAATCGAGAATCGAAATCGAATCGATTTGAGAGCTTGTGAATCGAAATCGAATCGATCTGAAACATGTGAATCGATACCCAGCCCTAGAAACTGCAATATTTTTTTCAGGATTCTATGATGAATAAAGTTTAAAAGATCGGCATTTATTAAAAATCTAAATCTTTCTAAAAATATATAAGGATGCACAATAACCTATAATTCCTTAAATATGAAAGCCAATAACCGATATGTTGGCCGATAAATCTAAATCCACATTTTTAAATAATTTTTGAGAGCCTGATAACCAAAACGTCTCCCCACTAAAAGGTTTAATCACTTCAACATAAATCAAACATAAAGCAACCTTACAAATAAATGAAATAATGCTTAAATAAAAGTTACTGGACAACATTACTTACATATAAAAAAAATTTACAAGGATAGTGGCGTAGCAGATTGGGGGGCCCGGGGCGTGTTGCGGCGTAAACATGGCACATAAACCCAAACAATTCACAACATTTTTTATGCTAATATTCGGTATATTGGCTCTTCCCCCCAATACATTATTAATTATTTAAGAATATATTAAACTGAAAACATTTACATGTGTGGAGATATAATTTTACATAAAGTTTGAGTAGACAGGAATATTTTCTGTAAAACATGTTAAAGTTTACTTAATAAAATATTGACAAATATTTCTAATTAATATATAGACATATTGCAAATAATAGATTTAAAGATCTGATATCTAGATGTATTTACATTTAAAGGAAATAAATATTTAAATATTTCCAATATATATTTTCATATATTTATTATGTTTAAAATATTAAAAAGTGTCTAAAATCTATTTCAAAATACATTTTATTCCATTTTAATTTAAGATATTTAAATATACATAAATCTACTTATTATTAATATATTTCAATCTATGTGACTTCTTTATGGGTTATATGCTGGATTTATCATTTTCAATAAAAATGGTTTAAAGGCTGAAATGCTGTTGAATAAGTTTTTTTTTTTTTCCTATATCTGAACTGTAAGTCATGTCATTTTATGGTTCAATGCTGTATGTTAACATAAACATTGTCCAACACTACTTCTAATTAATTCTGCAGTTAGCGTAAATAGTGAAATAAACTAAATTGTTAATCATGATATATGTTAAAAATATTTTTGATTGACATTTAAACTCCTATCTTATTATCTTTATATAATTTTATTTTTAATTTTTTATCACTATCTTTAAATAAATTACTAATAAAAAAAGTCTGGGGCATGTTAAAATATGCAAGATTACAAAATTAACCAACATAATCGCGATTATGATTCTTGCCATAATCAAACAGCCCTAGGAAAAACTCTAGTACAGATTAAGTAAACACCAACCTCCTTGTTCCTCGTGTTTTATTCCCCAGGTTTCTGGTTCCTCTTGTTTTATTCTCCAGGTTTCTGGTTCCTCCTGTTTAATTATCCAGGTTTCTGGTTCCTCTTGTTTTATTCTCCAGGTTTCTGGTTCCTCTTGTTTTATTCTCCAGGTTTCTGGTTCCTCTTGTTTTATTCTCCAGGTTTCTGGTTCCTCTTGTTTTACTCTCGAGGTTTCTGGTTCCTCTTGTTTTATTCTCCAGGTTTCTGGTTCACTCGTCTTCTCCTCTTTAACGCACACCATCTTCACAGCAGCAGTTCGCAGTTCAGTTATTCACGTTACTCCTCCAGATATTCCTGCTTGCTTCAAAACGTAAAGACTATGTGGATAAAATTATAGGTATTCGTTTACCTGTTTCAAAAGCGGTATTTTTGTACTAAAGAAACAATTCTAACCAATTAACATCCCTAGAAAACAACAGAGAGCGCGGTGAAACTTATCTTCTTCTTCTGTGGTTTAAAGGTGTTTGGCAAACAGAGTCTGTGTTTAGCGCCAAACGCTGGACTGGAGAGAGAATCGACGAAAGGAGGAGATGTATTACTCGGTGCGTGTGTTTATAAAGCCGATCTGCACAAATAAATCTTCCTGAGTGAAAATTAGAGGAGAAAAACGAGCGAATTATAAGTGAAATTCACACAATGTTGCAGCATGTAAATATGTAAATAAAGAGCAATGAAAAAACGCGGCAATGCTAAAATGCCTAATAATTAAAAATTAAAACACTCATAATTTAAACAGGTTTAGCATGAAAAACAACATCCTTCGATTATGTGTCCATCTGGGACTTAACACATAACCGAATGTGTTTACAAGGATATCCTGATATAGTTTTGAATTCAAGAAGAATTCCAATCACCACAAAACTTCTGGTCCACAGCCAGGTAGGGAAAGTGCTTTATTTGGATATTTTATGAGGTATTCATAACTATCAAATATATGATGTAAATGACATAAAAAGCCAAATAAATATTATAAAGTACACATAATGAAAATAGTGGTCCCTTGGAGTTGTATCACTGGTTTAACAGTAAGTGGTTTATAAAGAACCTGAAGAATAAGTTTTAATTAAGAAATATAGTGGAGTAAAATTAAAAGTAGGTTGAAACACAAAAATTAAAGTAAAGTACAGATACAACCAAACGTGAAGTGACATACAGCCAAGTATTGTGACCCACACTCAGAATTTGTGCTCTGCATTTAACCCTTCCAAAGTGCACACACACAGCAGTGAACACACACAAACCGTGAACACACACCCAGAGCAGTGGGCAGCCATTTATGCTAAAGGGCAAAGTCGTGGTCCTGCCGGCCCGAGACTCAAACCCACAACCCTAGTGTTAGGATCCAAATTCTCTAACCACTAGGCAATAAGTCATGGATTTGCTCAGGGAGTAGCAAGCAGGGAGCAATGAACATGGTGCAGGGATCATTTCAATCAGAACACAGTTCATTCTCTTAGACATGATGGAAAACATGGATGCTGAAATATGCTAACTATTGTAATTTTCCACGCTCAGCCTAGTGGGTGTTCTTTTTTTTTTTTTTACCTCCAAGATCGAGTTCTGTGACTTGGGAGCTTAAGGGGTTATTGGACAGTATCTTTATATATATATATATATAAGTTATTTGCTTTATACACTTAATACTATTTATTCTATTAGAATTTCCTGTAAAAAGTTTTTAATTTTTTTGATAGGACAAACATTCTCCATAATATAGCCTAACAGAGTGGAACTTTAAGGATGGGGCAAGCAGGATAACATAAAAAAAAAAAAGTTAGGCATGAAAGTTAAAGCTTACCTCAGTTTCCAGTGGGAAAAATAAATGGTCACTTCTATAAAATTGTCTCAATGAAAATGCAGTTGGTTTTGGAAGGTGAGAAAGTATGTACTAACAGGGTGGAAAATGACTTCAGGGACACAGTAATTGAAGAAAATTGTAAAAAAAACAAAAAAAAAAAACACACAACAACCATATTTTCACATGATTAATATGCATGATTAGAGGCAGTTTAGCCTAGTCTATAACATAATTAAAACACATTTTTAGTTTTTTTTTCCTAATCATTTCTTGTGGAAGTTGATTACTTTGCACTGAGGACATAATAAAATTGAATGCATACATCAATGAAAAAGGTGTAAATAGTAATTTCTATTATCCCTGTTTAAGTGATAAAGAAGACCTAAATATACAATTTAAGCCATATCTTATTAATATATGTGACTCATTTTAGAGAACACATGATTAAAATACATCATTGGAACATAAAAGTCACTGTATAACAGGAACAGAGCGCTGAAAATTGTTTAATGCAGCATTTCTTAAAATACAGAAAATAGATCAATCAAAACACGATTTAAATTATAATATGAACCCAGGGTTAAGTGTAGAGTGATAACAGAAATCATAAATTAGTGGGTTTGTTTGCACGCTTTTCTCCAGCACGCTTTCACTTGTCTACCACAGAGAGTTACACGCTCACAGAATCAGTTTTCATGTGACTCGCTCGTTTATGGATCTGTTTACTGAATGATTACTTAAAATTAATATATTTACAGCAGGGGTTCAGATAAAAAATCGGCAGCTGGCAGCAGGAAGTGGCTGCCATTGACAGCCAGAAGGTAAGCGGGACCTGCCAATCGGTGGCAGCCAATCAGTATCGACCAACGTGGGCGCAACCAATCAGATATAACTGCACCCAAATGCTTCAGTAATGGTTGCGACTGATCAAACGGTAAGTTCGGAAATAGGGCTTGGGCGCCGCGTTGCATTCTGGGACGTGGCGGTCCTGCTGGTAGCTTCGCGAATGTAAACATTCAGCAAGTCGAACGAGAAGATGCAGAGTTGGGAGAAAGAGAAAGGATGGTAAAATTGCGAAAAGGTTGTGGGATTTAAAGGGATACACAAAATAGGGATGTCAGGGACTGGTATGTGCACAAAATCGGCACTATTAACGGTTTGGATCCATATGAAATTCCCAACAAAGAGTGGAGCACCGACGATTACTTGCTGCCACCCTTTTGCATTACAGATATCCTAGGCTACATTGTTTGTTTTGTGAGCGCCTACACTTCAGAACAGTTCCGAAGTTTCAAGTCATTGGAGTCTCATGTGCAGTTCACAAATGGATATATATGTTCAGGAGTTGCAGATCATAAAACCGGCAAACAGTATACGTTACAGTAATCTGGACAAAGGTAAGCTGCGCTACACCTTGCTTTTTGGTAAACGTTAGTGCTAACAACCATTCACACACGTAATTACTTTTAACAAAAGTGTAGTTAGAAGCTGTCCACCCTCCCATTTTTATCCGGGGTTCTCACGTATTTGAGCTCTTTTCCCACTGTCTTCCCGTTTTACTATTTTCCTATAAAATATCCCGCTAGCCCTTCGATCGGACCTGTCAGTCTCTGTACTGTTGTGCTGTTGCTACCCCTTGCCCTTCCAGCGAAACATATGTTTTCAAAGCATCGTTTTGCTCACTTGAAAGCAACCTTTAGCGTGATGTTGGGCTTTTTAAGATAGCATGGTTGTTGTGAGAGCACAATTTCAAGCAAATCTGCAACTAAAGTCACGTTAGACCTAGCTTCACAAATCGCTTAACATTAGTTAATGCAGCAGTTTTGTTTTTGCTGTCAGCAGAGGGATAGCAACAAAAAGATGAATGTTGAAATTTCTCGTATTTTGGATAAGTAACCCGAGAAATTTCCCTTATTTTCAATGTTGACTTAAGCTATATTAATTAGTATTCAGATGTTATGGTCTCCGTGATCGCGTCTCCAAGCAGGAAAGCGGTGATAAGTTAATCCATTCTCATTTTATTTTCCCCATGGCGATTATGTGTTGCGCTATTACACCCCACAATACAGCAACGGTTTACCATGGTTGAAATAGATTTTTAATTAATCAAATTAAGACACACGAATGAGAAGGGAGTATGTCTAAACACTGCGCAGTAGTCCGGTGAGGTAAAATACACATTTTTGGTGAGGGTTTTTAAGAGCATTTTAGAGTTAAGTATCACGTTATTGGTGTCGCTTAAACCCGCTGACATGAAAAACAACCCGCGGAGCAGTGTTAAAGTAGCCCAATTCTTGGCAACACTGGTTTGTTCGCGAGATCGATTCTCTTGCGGTACTTTAGATGCAGTTGCCTAATTGTTACTGGTTAGGTAGCCGACCGGTGTTCCAATCCTGACTCTATGCTGCTCCTGTTCCACTCTCTCCACCCAACACTTTTCTGTCCTGTCCACTTCAGCGCAAAAAATAAAATAAAATAAAATAAAGCCTGTGTTGTACAAAACCTGAAGATCCATTCACAATGTAGACCTTGTTCAGGAAAAGTTTGTAATAAAATATGTGAAAAATGCAGTGGTAAATGACATAACCTTTGCAGTATAGCCTATGCCTATTTAATTTAAAATAAGATAGGCTATATTCTGTTCTAAAAAAAATACATTTTGTTCATCAAAGACATGATGATTTATTGCAAAGGTATATTATAATATAAACCAATTGTAACCACATTTGTCATTAGGACAATATAGGGAACAAATAAGAAAAATAGAAACAAAGATCAGAAATGTGGTATATATCCTAGTCTACTATACTTGTCACACTTGTAATTTCTGTTGCCATCACTTCGAAAATGAAGCCATTCCAATAATGGTGTTTTAAGAATGTGTTTGTTTAACATTATGAAATAACACCATAAACACGTTACAAGAACGTTGTTATGAGAACATCAGTCAAGTACAAAAAAACACCATAAAGACGTAACAAGAACGTTGTTATGGGAACGTTTTCCCTCAAAATTATGAGAACATCAGTCAAGTAAAAATAACATCATAAAGACGTTACAAGAAAGTTGTTATGGGAACGTTTTCCCCCAACATTATGAGAACATCAGTCAAGTAAAAATAACATCATAAAGACATTACAAGAACGTTGTTATGACAACGTTTTCCCTCAACATTATGAGAACATCAGTCAAGTAAAAATAACATCATAAAGACGTTACAAGAAAGTTGTTATGGGAACGTTTTCCCTCAACATTATGAGAACATCAGTCATGTACAAATTACACCATAAAGACATTACAAGAACGTTGTTATGACAACGTTTTCCCTCAACATTCCGAGAACATCAGTCAATTAAAAATAACATCATAAAGACGTTACAAGAACGTTGTTATGAAAACGTTTTCCCTCAACGTTACGACAATGTATTTTAACTATGAAAACATTATAAGACTGTTCCAGAAACATTATGTCAGGAACGTTTTTTTCTAACATTTACATAACTTTTATATAATGTTAGTGAAAGTTATGGGAATGTTCCCTGTTAGCTGGGTTGTTAGGAGGCCATGATGGTCAGAGGCCAATGGGCGAATTGAGCCAGGATGCCGAGGTCACACCTCTACTCTTTTCGAAAGAGTAGAGAGTCAAGACCTCGGTTTAACATCTCATCCGAAGGACGGTGCTTGTTGACAGTATAGTGTCCACATCACTGCACTGGGGCGCTAGGACCCACACAGACCACAGGGTGAGCACCCCCTGCTGGCCTCACTAGCACCTCTTCCAGCAGCAACCTAGTTTTCTCAGGAGGTCTCCCATCCAGGTACTGACCAGGCTCAGCCCTGCTTAGCTTCAGTGGGCAACCGGTCTTGGGCTCCAGGGTGATATGGCTGCAAACATCTATGAACTTCCGTTGTTTATATTAAGAGCACACTGGCGGACTCACATTGGCGGACGCCGGAGAAGCAGTCATAAAAGTGTTCAGCTATCTCATTGGGGAGACGGGAAGAGAACTATGTGAGACCCTGGTTCCCGCATCGTCTCCGGATCGGACAGTAAGCAGCTTAATACGTGCCTTGGATGATCATTGCAATCCAAAAGTGAACGAGACAGTTGAAAGGTACTGTTTTTTTGTCAGGAATCAGACCTCTGATGAGAACCTTGACAGATATGTAACGGATTTAAGAATAATTGCTAGTACGTGTAATTTCGGCCAGATCAAAGACTCTCTAATCGACAATAGAATTGTTTGCGGCATATACAGTTCAGTTTTGAGAGAGAGGCTTCTGCGGGAACAAGATTTGACTTTGGAAACATTGGACATTTACTTACCGCTGACGGGCTCAGAGTCGACCCTGAAAAGGTTCCTGGGCATGGTAAACTATCTCTCGAAATTCTGTGATCACCTGTCAGATGGCTGTGAGGTACTGAGGCAGTTAACTCATGAAGACAGTATCTGGGAATGCTCAGATGTACAAGAGAAAGCATTCACAACGCTCAAGGATGCCATCACCAAAGCTCCGATTCTCAACTATTATAACCCAGATGAAACACTGACACTTCAGCGTGATGCATCAGAGACTGGGTTAGGGACCGCTTTACTTCAGAAGGGGGCACCAGTTGCTTATGGAAGCCGGGCATTAACTTGGGGTTATGCCCAAATAGAGAAGGAATGTTTGGCCATTGTCTTCGGTATGGAAAAATTCCATCAGTATACATACGGGCGAAAAGTCAATGTACATTCCAATCATAAGCCACTGGAAAATAAAGTAAGAAAACCCCTGCTGACACCCCAAAACGCCTTTAAAGAATATTACTTAGGCTACAGAGATATGATATTGAAGTCAAGTACATTCCAAGGAAGAGCATGTTGCTAGCTGACACGCTATACTTACCTGAACATGCATGCCAGGGTTCAGTATAAATGAAGAGAGAGAGTATAACATGGTCCAGCACATACATATTGCAGAACAAAGACTCCAGACCATCAGAGAGGAAACAAGCAGGACAGAAATTGCAGTCACTAATTAAATTAATAAAAGAAGGTTGGCCAATGAACAAGAAAAACATACCGAGCGACATTGCACACTATCACTCCTTTCAAGAGGAACTGAGTGCCCAGGGTGGAATTGTCTTCAGGGGAGGAGAGCGTTATAATCCCCGATGCACTCAGGGGTGACAGTGTTCGGCGCATTCACTCCTCACATTTGGGCATAGATGCATGTCTAAGAAGGACAAGAGAATGTGTTTATTGGCCGGGGATGAATGAACAGATAAAGACATTCATAGAGAAATGTTACGTCTGCAGGTCTATGGATGTGAAACAGCAGAAGGAGACTCTACAGTCTCACAAACTACCCAGTAGCCCGTGGTCTAAGGTGGGGACAGATATATTCACTTTAGACAGCAGAAACTACCTAATCACTGTTGACTACCTCTCTAATTTCTGGGAGCTTGACTACTTACCTGACACACAATCCATCACTGTCATCCGTAAGCTGAAAGCCCATTTCGCAAGACACGGTATACCGGATGTCGTTATCTCTGATAATGGCCCACAATACACATCAGAAGATTTCAAAAGGTTCAGTAGACTGTGGGAATTCAAACACAAAACATCTTCACCTGCATACCCACAGAGCAATGGGATGGCAGAATCAGCTGTAAAGTCTGCAGAACGACTGTTGAAAAAGGCAAAAGCTGACGGGAAAGATCCATACCTCGCCATCCTTGATCAGGGAAATACACCATCACAATGGATCAAAGCAAGTCCAGCGCAGCGGCTGTTCAGTAGGAGAACTAGAACTCTGATGCCCATGCATGACAACCTGCTACAACCAAAGGTAATTCATTCACGACAAGAGCAGATTGAAAACAGAAACCGTCAGGCTGTATACTATAACAGACATGCAAAGGACCTAAATCTTCTAAAAGAAGGAGACAGAGTTCATGTCCAGCCAGGAGAGCTGAACAAAACATGGAGAAAAGCGACTGTTGTGAAACCTGTGGACTACAGATCATATGATGTCCAGCTTGACTCAGGAAACATTCTGAGGAGAAACCGCCGACACCTCAGGAAGGACAAAGTGATAGTAAAGGAACAAACCGAGACCAGACAGCATGCAGAAGTACCCAGATACAGTGTGACAGACTTAAACGCAAGCAAGGACACTCCCAGCGTTTCTATCACAAAGTCTGGAAGAAAAGTGATCATACCTTCCTACCTTAAAGACTATGTTCAGTAACTTAGTAATAATTACCTCCAATTCTCCAGTGAGAAGAAGAGAAAAAGAAAAGATGACACTAGACACTTTATTTTGTATGAGTTTAACACGTAACACTTTATTGTGTTATTAAGGACACATTACAAATTCAGTTAAATACAAAGTATAGTGAACATATACATACAGGTTTTCTGAGTTAGTTCATGAAGTTCTTAAGTGATCAAATTATCTATCCTTTATGTTGGAAAAAAAAGAGAAAGGATATTGGGATGGTTGTGGTTGCAGCACAGTGTCAGGACAGATGAGGATCCAAGAGCGGAATGAGGCTGAAAATTTACTTTATTAAATGGAACGTCTTAACATCAAAAAACAAAACAAAAACCAACTGGGGAAAAAAACTCAGTCTTTGCTTCCAACTGCTCAGCAGGCAGGTCGTGCGCTCAGCCTCCCAGAGCGCCATGAGAGAAGGAGCAACAAATCCAAAACGGTAGGCAGGAGAATGGTCGGACAGACAAGGGGTCAAGCGAGGTGCAGACAGGGCTGAGAACGGCGGGCAGTACCAGGGTCAAAAACAGTCCAGGTCGAGAACCAGAAGAGCAGTCTACTAGTTATCTTTTTTTGCTCAGGATGAGAAAGTTTTGATTATTAGCTGTTTTAGCAGATAATTCTTTTAAGTCAGTCTCTCCAGAAAAACGCGATTATGCGATCGCATGATTTAATGCATAATCAGCCAAAGGCCGCATATTTATGCGGGGTCGCATTTTTCAAATATGCCGCTCTTTTGCCGCATAAATTGCCGATTTCAGAAAGCAAAATATGCGGGGCTAGCATGATTTCATAATCATGATTTTCATAATTGCATAATTGCATCATTGCAAAAACTCACATATATATTAGCAGAAAGTTGAAAAATTTTGCGTTTACTTCACACAAGTAAAGCGCCATTTCTCCCTATTGCCATGGGGACCTTATGAAGTGACGTAATTATGTGACGTGAACATCATCTGCAAACCCCGCGGTGAAACCAGGGTGAAACTTGAAGCGCGCAAATCATTCTTATTTGCCAACAAAAATAAGCACAAAAGAACGCGCAAAACAGTTTCTCGGTTTGTTACATGACAGTGGAGCCAAATTATATTGCGAGAACTTGCGAAAACTGAGGTTTGATGAAATAGAGAAAAAAAGGTGATTCCCCCAACACCCCCTTCTCACTAGGCTACTAAGCACTGTTGTAGTTTCATTCAGAAGTTGATGCAACTTTACAGTTGTAAGATTGCACTTTTTTGTTACAGAACAGTACCAAAAACTTACAGTTGTAATTATATTAGTAGTATGTAAAATAATTTACGTTGCAGTAAGAGATTGCAACTTAAATATTCTGTGATTTAGTATGCTCGCTTATCATAGGAAGTAATAAGAAATTACTCTTTACATTAAAGGGGGGGTGAAATGCTATTTCATGCATACTGAGTTTTTTACACTGTTAAAGAGTTGGATTCCCATGCTAAACATGGACGAAGTTTCAAAAATTAAGTTGTACGTTTGAAGGAGTATTTTTGTTCCCAAAATACTCCTTCCGGTTTGTCACAAGTTTCGGAAAGTTTTTTTCGAGTATGGCTCTTTGTGAGGTTAGATGGAGCGGAATTTCCTTATATGGGTCTTAAGGGCACGTCTGCCGGAAGAGCGCGCGCTCCCGTATAGCAGAGCACTGAGAGCACAACAGACTTCACTGATCAGAGCGAGAGCGTCGAGAAATGTCACAAAAGGAGTGTGTTTTTGGTTGCCAGGGCAAGACTACCCTGCACAGATTACCAAAAGAGAAACAGCATTAAGGGACCAGTGGATGGAGTTTATTTTTACAGAGCATCAACGAAGTTGTGCAAGTGTTTTTGTTTGTTCCCTGCATTTCTAAAATGCTTGTTTTACAAACAAGGCCCAGTTTGACGACGGATTTGCGTATCGTTTATTTCTTAAGGATGATGCAATCCCAACAAAAAAGGGTCACGATTGTGTGTTGGAACCGCAGGCGGGGAGTAAAACTGCTTAAAATATCTCTGCCTCCTTGTTAGTGCGTCCCCTCCCATGCCGGAGACGCTGGTTCGAGCCCCGCTCGGAGCGAGTCGTTGCTGCTGCTGCTCTCGTTCAGTTTCAGCCTCGGGATCTGATTCTGGATCATAAATAAACGGCTGAATCTGACTGTTAGCCATGGTTTGTTTTGGATGATGTTTTTTTTTTTCCTCAAGGTAATGTCACAACTTCCAAACGCTATCAACGCAAAAGCCTACTGGCACTCGTGATTCTTTAGCTCCAGCCGGTCGTGTTTTTTCCGGAAAAATCGGTACAGACTATGGAGTTATGAAGGATGCAGTACTACTCTATAGGTACTCAAGATTAACAGGATATTGAGTGAAAACGAGCATTTCACCCCCCCTTTAAGGTAGTAGCCTAGTGAGAAAAAGGTGTTGGGGGAAACCGCAGTTTTTGCAAGTTCACGCAATTTCATCGCATAAAATTGCAAAAAATATCACGCATATTCCATCACATTTTTTAAGAAAACGTGCCGTGAAATCAAGGATTTTTGCTCGCAACAATCACAAAAAAAGTCTGTGTTTTTCTGGAGGGACTGTTAAGTAAAATATTAAAACAGTATAGATTTCATGAGGAAAACACTGGAAAAATAATCATTTTCTGTCACGTGGCACAGCTCTAAAGGTAAAATTACAATACATATAAAAACAATTTATTTTAATTTATTTATTTTGTCTGGCAGGCACGTGCACAGGTAGGGCTCAACCTGTGCAGAGCACATGCCCTTACACTGCGAAATGCCCTTTTTTTAGTGGTGTTTTTTTATTATTATTTTTTTTAATCAATGCTATTGGTTACCCTTTACGCCTGTCTGTCTGTTTTACAAATATTTAGCAAATGAAAGTTATTAAAATGAGCTTCTGTAAATCTTATTCGATCCTCAAGCTGTCAGTAAGCTGATAACTCCGCCCCCTCTATATTCATGGACCATTTACGCAAAAACCGGAAACACATCAATGAAGTGTAAACCCAGTTCCGGTGTGAGCTTTGTTGGCGGAGAAATCGAAATGTCAGCTAGAGTGTTTTCGACGAGCCTGAGTTTTCTTCCGAAGTTCACCAGCGCCGATGTGGTGAAGAGTGTGGAGGTGCATTCATCCACTAAAGGGAACAAATTGGACAAAGGATACAAGTTCTTCCAAGAAGAGTTTATCCACAATTACCAAGGTAAGCTTTAGCTAGCTTTAGCCATAGCACCGGTTATAACTCTGTTAACGTTAACTGTATATCTTAGGTGTTGCGAATTTGTAATATAAGGTATAACACATCGCAGTGAATATGTTGTGTGTATGTTTAACTGAGAAGGCAAGAGATTAACGTAACAACCAGTAATTTGGTGAAGCTGTAACGTTACTAGGTAACGTTGAATGTGAAATGTTACTGAAATTGTCTTGTAAAGTTGTGTATTTCTATGTGAGATAACACGTAATGTTTTCTTGTTGTATGCAGTTATAGTATCAAATATACTCCAGGGACAGGTAGTAGTGAGAGGTAAATGCTTCAGGTCAATGAGAAAGAGCGAGGAGCCTCACAAACTGGAGGTTTGACTATAAACAGACAGAATGCCGTTTGGCAAAAGTTGCCCGTTCTTGCTGCGGTTGCGGCATTTTCTTCACTTACTATTATTTTACTGAAAGTAGGGTGACCAGAAGTCCTCTTTTTCCCGGACATGTCCTCTTTTTTGATACCTATATAATAAAATAACATTGAACATACATGAAATGTAACCATATTTGCATTATGTACGCAGCTCTGCACACCCATTACTCTCAATGAAATATCTCTCAAACTCACTTCACTCTTCCTTTTTTTTTACCAACTCAAATCTGGTCACCCTACTGAAAGTTATAGTTTCATGTTATTATGAACATTGATGTAGCAACATAAGTATGACTTAATTGTAACCTATTTAATGTATTGTGTCTACATATCACTCGATGTAGAAAGTGCCAACCTGAAAGCTTTCTCCTGCAGTTGTGCGGCTGGTAAAGGATTCTGCAATCACATAGTTGCCATCCTGTACCAGACCGCACATTATTCACAGCTGGGTCTGCAGGCTGTTCCACCCCCACTGGCCTGCACAAGTGACTTGCAAAGATGGCACAGACCAAGAACAGAGGTGGGTTTGTGATAAACATGTCATTATGAATTAAGAACCGATGCGTATCTATCTGTCCTGCGAGATAGCACAAGAAACTCAGCAGCAATCCAAATGTCCTGCGTGGACACAGCTACGGCGAACAAGGCTGACTGCTAGTCGTTTTTGGGATGCTTGTTGTAGTAGGGCGTGTCGTGCAGAGCTGGAGTCTGCAGCTATTCAGATGATCAGAGGCTCCACAAAGCAAACAGTTGCAATGAAGCGTGGGCTACTAGTGGAGCCTGAAATACTGGCAAACTATGCTGAACTGTTGCGAGTTAATGTGTTGCCAGCAGGGTTCGTCATTCACCCTGATGCACCACATCTCGGGGCCAGTCCAGACGGTCGAGTGTATGACCCTTCAGAGTCACCTCCTTTTGGCCTGGTTGAAGTGAAAAGCAGCACAAAAACTGATCCATCTCAGGTTGCTCACCTCAAGGTGCAGGAAGGCCACGCCAGTCTGAGGCGTTCACATAAGTACTACTGGCAGGTTCAGGGCCAACTGGCAATCACAGGACTGACATGGTGTGACTTTGTTACCGATACCCTATCAAATTTAACCGTGGAAAGAATTTGGCGTGATGACTCATTCATTGCGGAAATGAAAGAGCAATTAGATATATATTATTATGGCACATACATGAATGCATACCTTAAATTACACTAATCTTGTCTTACCAATCAGTTTGTCTTAATGTTGATGATCTGTAATGTTAATTGTTTTATTGTAAATATTTGATGTTATGAGTTTTTATTAATCAGTTGATGTTACGCATACCAAAAAAATTAAATGATGCACAATTTTGATCAAAATTGTTTTATTTGTTCATCTATTTTTTGTGTGAAATCAAAGTCACATTTCAACAGAAAAATATTAAGAATATAACAATTATATTTAATTAGATTTTTAAGAATATGTGGGAACATTCAATTATTTACATACTATTAACACTTTATTTATATACCAAACATTAATTCACTCTTCAAAACAAAAAGGTCCTTGATAATTTGCCAAAACACAGCAGTTAAGCCAGATCTGATTCACACTGCCAATCAGTGTGAGCGGCACGGGAGAGTCCCAGATGTGAAAGGACTTTATCCTACCGATCACTCTTTCCACTATAATTCTGAGGCGGGCAATGGCTTGGGTTTGTTCCGTTTCCTCCTTGCTGAATTGAGCTGAACGCTTAAAAGGTGGAATGATGAGCTTAGATCCAACGTCAGCAAGGAGGTCTTGAATGAGGAACCCTTTGTCCGACATGACATCGTCTCCTGGCTCCAGCAAGGGAAGGACTCCACTGATCCTGGTGATCTCCTTATCTGAGATGCACCCAGTGTACAGGGGTGAGATGAATGTCACCAAACCATTGGGAGCAACTCCAATTAGCCCTTTCAATGTCGTCCTGTTTTTGTAATTTGAAAATGTTTCTGATTGTAAGGTCAGGGATGAGGCTGTTTCCAGGGCAATTTCTGTGCAGTCCAGTATCACTCTGACATTGGGACAGTACCGCTGGAATTTAAGGGGCATAGTGGACTTAACCTTTTCCCTGCTTATCCATATGGGAAGTGAGCTCAGCATCATAAAAAGTACACCAGTCTAAGTGCAGATGGTGCAATTGACTCCCAAAAAATAGTAAAAACACTCTCAGATGGAAATTTGGTGTAGAAACGTATTTGGTCGTCTGACGCACAGTATTGGCTGAAGAGAGTAGGGGGTGGTAGACCAGTGTTTTGCAATTTGGCTTCTAGGTCATGGATGTAATCCAAAGCCTCATCCAGAGCACCTGTAAAGATAAAGAAATTAAAAACCAGTCTTAACATATTTATGCTACATTTCAACACAACACAGTATTTTTAAGAATAAAAAGTATTTTAAGTATTTAATTACAAATTACACTTCATTTATTTTTTGTTAAGGAAAATACAAATGACAACATACTCAAAAGTAATTAAATACATGTAATTAAAATAGGGGAGAACAGGGCACAACCTAACACAAGGCCATTTGTAACACTTGTTTTAAATACTTTCACACTTGCTAGTATGATGAAACAGTGTATTTACTAGCTGCTACATCAATACATTTTTCATTATTGTTTAAAAAAAAATACATTATTTTATATGAACACTTAATAATTGTATTTTATTGAGAAAATATTTTAAGATTTCTTGTATTATTTTTTTTTTATTAGATCGGATTACATTTTAAACTGTTATATGGTCATGTTATATAATTTTTTGGGAAAAAAACCCTCTAAACCCAAAGTAGGTTTACAAAAATGGAGAAAGTCAAAAAGCGTTAGGTTGTGCCCGCTCTCTCCTACTGCCCATCTCTGGCCCCTTACAGCTAGACAGCATGAGACTATGTTACAGATGTAGGCTAACGTTAGTTAAATTTCGTGAACAGCTTATAATATAAACATCAGTTTGTTCAGGTATAAATGCATTTATCCAATAACGGTACACATAGTTGACTAGCGTTAACTAAACACATTATGAACAATCTTACCTGCAGGTGGGTGTGTCACATAGTCGTGATCCATCCTTGCTGCCTTAGCCACCATGTCGCTATCTTCACAGCATAGCTATATAGACTGACGTTTTAAGGTTCTGTCATATACTGACTCCCTTCTCAAAGGAGCAGTAAAGTTGTTCCAAGGGAATAGGCTTGGGACGACACCACTCTTCAGGCGAAGAACGACGCAGCCACCACTGTAATCATCCGGAGCGAAGTGCCGGCTGCAAACATAGGTGCTACCTGTTTTAACATTAAAACTATGCCCTTCCTCTCTTCGGATTGCCTGTATCCATTTGGGTTTCAGGTTTGGATCCACAGGAAAAGAATGAAAAGAAAGGTAGGGCTGTTTTTGGTTGGAAGACGAACAGCCTGGAACACAACAGAAACTGCGACTCTTTGACTCTGCCATTTTTCGTATATGCCGCGGACCGCTATGATAACAGGAAGTTCTAATACACTTCATTGACGTATTTCCGTTCGAAAAATGCGGAAGTGCGAAAAAGGTCTATTGAACCAACTGAAGTTCCACAGCAGCCGCACAGTAGACAACAGCTGAGCTGAACAAAGTTTTGCGAAGGGTAAATAAATATCTTGTTGTTTGAATAAGTACTACTAAACATTGTCTATAAAGGCTCATATTTTATTTATTTGATGTCTGACTGACTCAGACATGTGGGATGTCGCCTGAGAGAGAGGGCTAGCATTTGCCATCTAGTCATAGCCAATACATAGCCAACACTTAAATAGCCTGTGCATATAGTAGCATTTCATCTTTTATAAAATGCGATTTTGGCCAAATGCATTTAACACAGGAAAAACTGAGCGATCCATCTATATAGCTACAAAAACTAGTTTGTAACCTGTAGATGAAAATGTAATGTGATGCCGGCAGCGGCAGGCGCTGTCGCCGTTTTAATGACGGACAAAAAAAAACTATATATTGATTAGTAATACAACAACATATAATTTGTTTTTACCATCGGAAAATCATAACAGGTGCGCCCCCGCGCTGTTTTGTACTGGAACTAACACATAGCGACGAGTGATCCTCGTCACCTAGATAACTATATTTCTAAGAACTTTCTTTTTTGATTTATGATTGCTGATACACTTAATTTATTAACATTTAGGCTAATCATGTTATGGTATACTCTCCGTTCGTCCTCACATGTATAAAATGTTGTAAAACATGGTTTTACCACAGTAATGTAGTAGTAACTAAAAAAAAAATAGAAGATCACTGTGAAATCTTTATTTTTTATCATGCAGAATGTAATTCATGATTCATTCCAAGGCTTCATTTATTTGATCCAAAATACAGCAAAAATAGTTATATTGTGTAATATTTTTACAATTTTAAATAACTGTTTTCTATTTGAATATATTTTAAAATGTAATTTATTTTTGTGATCAAAGCTGAATTTTCAGCATCATTACTCCAGTTCAGTACTCTTCAGTGTCATGTGATCAGAACGCTTCAGAAACGCTTTTCACTGCAACTGTACTTTTCACACTATTTTTATTTATTTTTTCATTGCTGGCTTATTTTAGGGAAAGTGTAGTGAATAAGAGACCTTTAAGAGACCAACATCCCTGGTCCACCACAGTATCAAATTTTTGCCAGGTAGGCGAATACATGTTGGATATGTTGGGTATGTTTGTGTATGAGTCAAGTATTTTTTTCTCTATAAATGCAATTTAAGTACACAAGAGCAATTCACAAACAAAGGACCCTACAAATAATACTGACAAAAAAACGTACTAAATAATCTTGATATAAAAAAAGGGAGGGGGGGTGCCCTTTTTCAGTTTCAGCACATGCCCCTCAAGAGGTCTGTGCACGGCCCTGTCTGGACCTCTGCTTGGAAAACATAGAGGCCATGCCTCTCAGAACATTAATGAATACCCCTAACTTTTATCATAAAGAAATGCTTTATTGGTATGGTTTTGTAATATCTGCGTCACGTTTACTTGTGTCAAGGTAGATTTTTGTCTTATTATAGGATAAGTTTTAAACAGAGTAATGGATCAAAACAAACAAATAACAGGATGTACATTAATTAACCTTACATTTTAACACATTTTTTTCTTTTTTTTACAAAGATTATAGAATAGATCAGTGGTTTTCAACCTGTGGTCCACGGTGGTATTGCAGGTGGGCCACCAATTATTTTCTGTTCATTTCCAGTCCATTCTAGGGCTGTGCGATTAAAAGAAAACGTCCTAAAATCACGATTTGAGCGTGCGCATATGCCTAACTCCAGGTTCACACACTGTCTGTGATGCGCCTTTTTTCTGAGCCAATGTTGACGGATCAGAGCATTCTCACTGCGGTAAAAGGCTAGAAATAAAAACGTTCGAAAATAATTCATGTCTAACACATGAGCATAGAGTGAATTTGTTAGTGAACAGGATGCAGTTTAAGTGAGAGGAGACACGTTTTAAGTGTGCACACTCTCTCCTCGCAAAGCAGCGTGTATCTGAGCAAGCACGACCGGTTTTGTGACAGAGCAAAGGAAATCTGCTGCGAACAGAGAGATTCGCACTCGTGCATTATTTTAATGTGCTTTCGCGTTATATTTATGCGCTCTCACTGCTGACCGCATACACATACTGTATACACACTGCAAACACCTGAGGCACCGCTACAATTAATGAGCTCTATGAACAATGCATGGTAAAAAAGAAAAAAAAGTCCCTGTATACAGGATTTTTTATTTATTTATTTATTTTGCCACAAGTCTATACATTTTTTTACATCTTCACTATAGTGATAATTTTGACTTATGTCGGTTCTAGAGATGTTACAACTTTTTGATAAAGCTCTGATTGGTTTTCTTTTGGAAATATGTTTCAAATTAATCCTGAATGCATTTATGACTGTAAAAGCACAATTGCAAAATAAATCAAAAAAATCGCGATAGTTTTTTTTTTTTGTCCATATCGCACAGCCCTAGTTTATTCAATAAATATAGTTTAAAATCTAGCTTCTGAGTACTAAGTTATTAACCCAACAATAGCGGGGTCAGTTAATTTTTTTGAAGTGGGCCGCGCAAACATATGTGTTTGGTTGTGTGGGCCGCGAGTTGAAAAAGGTTGGGAACCACTGGAATAGATTTTGTCTATAGCCAAGATTTCAATACCTGATGATCGTGAATGGGATTTTTTTTAGCGAGTCATTAAATGACGTGAAACTTCAGACTTGACTAAGACTCCAGCGAAAAAAGACTTCAGACTTTACTCAGACTCTAGGTTAAAGACTTCAGACTTGACTAGGACTCCAGCGATAAAAGACTTCAGACTTGACTAGGACTCCAGCGATAAAGACTTCAGACTTGACTAGGACTCCAGCGATAAAGACTTCAGACTTGACTAGGACTCCAGCGATAAAGATTTCAGACTTCACTCAGACTCTAGGTTAAAGACTTCAAACTTGACTAGGACTCCAGCGATAAAAGACTTCAGACTTGACTAGGACTCCAGCGATAAAGATTTCAGACTTCACTCAGACTCTAGGTTAAAGACTTCAGACTTGACTAGGACTCCAGCGATAAAGACTTCAGACTTGACTAGGACTCCAGCGATAAAGATTTCAGACTTCACTCAGACTCTAGGTTAAAGACTTCAGACTTGACTAGGACTCCAGCGATAAAAGACTTCAGACTTGACTAGGACTCCAGCGATAAAGATTTCAGACTTCACTCAGACTCTAGGTTAAAGACTTCAGACTTGACTAGGACTCCAGCGATAAAAGACTTCAGACTTTACTCAGACTCTAGGTTAAAGACTTCAGACTTGACTAGGACTCCAGCGATAAAAGACTTCAGACTTGACTAGGACTCCAGCGATAAAAGACTTCAGACTTTACTCAGACTCTAGGTTAAAGACTTCAGACTTGACTAGGACTCCAGCGATAAAGATTTCAGACTTGACTAGGATTCGAGCGATAAAGACTTCAGACTTTACTCAGACTCCAAGTTAAAGACATGTGAACATCTCTCGTCACACTCAATCGAAAATAAAATTAGATTAAGCAGACCTAAATTACAAGAGCGATTTCACTTCTAGATTGCAAAATAACAAAAAACACATCAGTGATGAATTTCTCAATTTTATCTCATGTAGAAACATTTGACAATAAACAATTAGCTTGATAATGTTTATGTAAGAATAATAAATTGTGTGGTTTTTTTAATATACCCAGCATCAAAAGTAGAGCAGTTAGCATTAGAGCTTATCATTACTACAGTCTTTTGTAATTTAGTCCCAGGACTCCTTTAAAACCGGGTTTAGGTTTCCATTCCTACTTACAAGAGAAGCAAAGAAGGAGCAATCACAAGGCTACATGACAGTTTTTCTTGCATTTGCGTTTCCAAAATACATAAAGCAGAATAACTCAGTCATTTTAAAAATAACAAAGAACAATTTAAAAAAATAATCTCAGTCTCTCTTAAAGTGTTATAGTCTCTTTTTCAGCTTCCTGATCAAGAACAATTTGTGAAAATCTCCATTAATTCATGAAAGAGTAAGCAAACCACAAGTGACACACATGCATTATAAGATAATTGACCATAACATGAAACTCATAAAAAAACAGTGATATCATTAATATCATGCAGCAAAATGATACGCAATAATAAAATATTTTGACATTGTTCTTTGGGAAGGATCTCCATCTTTGAGTTGAACTGAATCTCAGAGTTCATCTGCTGGTTTTGAAGATTAACTTTATTCACTGTGATAACTTGATTCACTGTGATAACTTCAGATGTTTCTTTGTCATATCACTCGGAACGACTGGTTAGAAACAGATTAATCCAGATGATCCTGCTTAATGCATTACCGTTTCAAGTTTGATGACAAGGCAGCATCAGATCTGAAAGTGCTGGATCTGAAGATGATCTACTTACTGTGTTTTTTGTGAATGTTTTTTGTATGACTGTGTAGAGAAGATAATTGATTGAAACACTTCCCACATTCAGTGCAGTAATACGGTTTCTCTCCAGTGTGGATCCTCTCATGTTTCTTCAGGTTTGCTGACTGACTGAATCTCTTGTCACAGTGTGAACACTTAAAAGGTTTCTCCCCAGTGTGGATCCTCTCATGTTTCTTCAGGTCTCCTGGATGACTGAATCTCTTGTCACAGTGTGAACACTTAAAAGGTTTCTCTCCAGTGTGGATGTACATGTGTACCTTAAGGTTTGCTAAGAATGAAAAACTCTTTCCACATTGATAACATATAAACAGCTTCTCTCCTGTATGAACTTTCATATGTGTCATAAGGTTTCCTTTGTGTGTAAAACTCTTCCCGCACTGACCACATGTGTACGGTTTCACTCCAGTGTGGATTAACTTGTGTTTCTTCAGGTTTCCTGACTGACTGAATCTCTTGTCACAGTGTGAACACTTAAAAGGTTTCTCTCCAGTGTGGGTGTTCATGTGCTGCTTAAGGTGAGTTAAAAGTGAAAAACTCCTTCCACATAGATTACAGAAGAAAAGTTTCTCTCCTGTATGAACTCTCATATGTGTCAAAAGGTTAGATTTTTTTGTAAAACTATTCCCACACTGACCACATGTGTGTGGTTTCTCTCCAGTGTGGATTAACTTGTGTTTATTCAGGTTTCCTGACCGACTGAATCTCTTGTCGCGCTGATCACAAGTGAAAGATTTCTCTACAGTGTGGATCATCTCATGTGTTTTCAGACTTCCTGACAGACTGAATCTCTTGTCACAGTGTGAACACTTGAAAGGTTTCTCTCCAGTGTGGATTTTCATATGTACCTTAAGGCTTAACGATTGTGTGAAACACTTCCCGCACTGATCACAAGTGAATGGTTTCTCTCCTGTATGAACTCTCAAGTGAACATCAAGATTATATTTGCATGTCAAACTCTTTCCACACTGAGTGCAGGTGAAAGATTTCTTGGCTCCTCTTGTCTTTAAATCTTTCTGTTTGGTTTGAGAGCAACTCAAATGTTTTTCTGAAGTTTTGGCATGATTCTTCTCCTGAACTTCATTTAATTCTTCGTTCTCCTCACTTTCTTCAATAAACTCTAAAATAAATGCATAAACAGTTAATTTTTCAGTAACTTTGGGGGGAAAAAAGAGACACGTAAAAGTACATAAAAGTGAACCCTGTTGTAACAGAGTAAAGACTATTTATGTATAAAATGTAGTTCCTTTTGATGCAATTTTACAATTTATACTTCCCTGAAACTTTTGAGTTACACTGTATTCAAAATATGATTTTTTTAAACATTATAGACAAAAACAGGGCTGGACGATTCATCGAAAAGTAATCGAAACTGAAATTCAGAACCTCTAACCGACGTAATTTTCCCATGACGGTTATTTCGGTTTTTTAATCCTGTTTATACTTCCCCCTTAAAAGCACATGTAGCCACATGACTCTGCCCTGTCCAGTCAGTGGCATAAAAGCGAAACACGGAGGTGAACGCCGGTTCAACACATAGTGATGGCGCAAGAGCGGTGAGCGTTGCCTCTTCACTAAACTTTGTCAGTTGTAATTGTTTTATGGTTTGGACATTCAAGGGATTAGATGATTGGATGTGTATTATTATATTCGAGCTACCATGTTCGCGCAGCTGCATTGTGGCACAAACACTCATATAAACTGTTGCTGTGAAGATTGCACGCACAGAGGAACGCAGAAACTAGTTGCCTGCGCTGTCCTGTGATTTATCACTAAAGTAGCTTAGAATCTCAAACCTTATTATAGAATATTTTTCTACTTTTGAAGGAACTAGGCTATTTACAAAAATATAGAGACGGTATGACTAATTTACACACGCAATCACTCGTGTCTCGTACTGGTGCTGTGCAACCCTTTACATTGCGAGTAATCACTGGCTTTTAGCCATTGGCTAATAAGTTCTTAGATTTTACTCATCAAGTGTGTGTGTTCAAGGCTATTATAAGATTAGCACATTTTTACTCGCTGAACACAGACTAAGAGCTTCAGAGTTCTCTCTCCATCAAGCGAGCTGTACTTGTCAGTTCATCTCAATGGATGCACAGCGCACCTGTATTTGATGCTCTGTAAACTCGGTGTGAAGGCGCTCGACTCTCCGTCGCTTTACTGATAGCGCTGTTTCTCACACATTCAAAGAGAGAGAGAGCGAGGGTCTTCCCACGCTGAATCGACACGCTACATCTAAACTATATTCTTTGTTATCTTCTCCTGTCAAAATAATGGAGGTCATTTAGAATTATTCAACTTTTTCGAACAAGCAGAAGATATGCCGGTTTCTCCGGTAGTGGGCGGAGCTAACGCGCAAATTTCATTGGCTGGCGTTGATCTAGTACCCGTCCCTGTTTTGATTTCAGCAAATCAGTTCGACCGAACCCAGACGACGTGATTAATATTCATGAACCCAGCAGCTCATCAATCCATAGTGCATTGTATATTGTTAGTATGGTAGTAGAATTAGTAGTAGTATTATCTTTTAATAATAATTAATATGATCGATTTTTTTTTACAGAAACCCTCAATGACCAAATATATCTTAAGCATCACCACCAGTCTTAAGTACAGTTAACATGACAAATATACATTCATTTATGGTTACCAAGTTTTAGTTCTAATCAGTAAAGTTCTATCATTAAATAAATGCCATACACAGCCTTTCCTTTAGATCGGCATGTTTGAATGCAGGAAAATACACAGTTTATGCATTCAGCAAATACATTTTCTGTTGGGCGTTGGACCTTGTTGCGAAACAAAGTACTACATCGTAGATCTGGAGCCATTTCCATTCATGTCACCAATCCACATTTGTACAAGTTCCCGTGTAAGGTCCAGACACTAAGGCCCAAGGAAGGTATCCGGTGCTGGATGAAGGTTTCCTGCGTGTTCGGTCTTTCAGCGCGTAGAGTTATTCAGTTTAGGTTAAACTCAAATCTGACTCCATTATTTATTTAATCTGACTCCATTTTAGTATGACCTTGAATTTAGGATGAAATGCAAATTGGTTGTATGCCTTTTTAATGAGTATTCTTCTGACATTTGATTATTCTAGTTAACTCTTTACTTTTATATTAAATCATTCATTCGTGTGCTCATGTTGCTAACAAGGATTCAACGTAATCTACTAGAGTCAATAATTACAGAGTAAAACATAATAAAATCAAATCTAACAATTTATTATCACACAGGTAAATATGTATTCTTCCAATTACATATCCAATTGAAACACATCAAATCATATCAATACAAAACATCAAATTCTCAAAGATGAATCTAAAATTGAAATATGCATACCTGACCTTAGGAAATACATAGTATGAAGTGAAGAGACACACAACACACTACGGGCTTTCTGGCTACAGAAATCGCCCTGATCCTCTTGCTGCAATCGTTTAAATACCTCGGACCAAGACAAACATCCCCCGAGATGGAGACAGAAACTAACAATAGGAATTTGCATTAAGTCAGGTCCCAGACCAGGGTAGTTTACACCTCAAAGGGAACATAAGGTAATTTACATGGAAGACCCTGGGAAGGGGCACTCCCTCCCATTACAGTAGGCAAAATATCTCTTAATTCTTAGGAAATGAATTATTTTTGAATCTACTTTTGTAAAACTGAGACAATTTAAATGATACCAGACATGAGTGTTAGTTCACTTGCGTTGACATTTTCATGTGATAATTTTGAGCTGATTGAGTAGAAGGAAGAATGGGTGAAGGGATTTAAAATGAAACAAATGGCCATAAGGGTAGGAGGTCTCCTGCTCCTCCACTTTGTGGGGTGTCTCGAAGATGCCCGTGTGTGTTTGTATTGTCTGTTTCTCAGGAGATCAAAATATCTCAGGTTCTTTCATCCTTTCAGACACCTCTAAGGTTCACCAAATTCCTTGACACGTCTGTGTATAGTTGCTCTTGATGCCTTGACCCCAGCCTCAGTCCATTCCTTGTGAAGTTCACTCAAATTCTTGAATTGATTTTGCTTGACAATCCTCATAAGGCTGCGGTTCTCTCGGTTTGTCTTTTCCTTCTACTCAACTTTCTGTTAACATGCTTGGATACAGCACTCTGTGAACAGCCAGTTTTGGCAATGAATGTTTGTGGCTTACCCTCCTTGTGAAGGGTGTCAATAGCCGCATTTCCACTGTCGGGCCAGTGCGAGCCAGGGCTTAAACCGGGCCAGGCGGGGCTCATAGCCTCGAGCCAGTAGCACGGAGGCCAGAATAGCGCAGGGTTTCCACCGTGGAGCCTGAAGCTCCGCTGCGCGTCACTTTCTATTTTATTTATTTATTTTTAACGCTTATGAAAATAGCCTGCTTATTCAGTCGAGTCTGTTTCTGTTTATTTGTAGTCACAGTGGCCTATACTTCACATTAAGAATGAATGATAATTTATTTTTATAAAGGCTCCCGAACAAAAACATTATTATATTTTTATGATAGGCTACGTGAAGCTAAACTCTCGAGACGAGGCTTGTGACAGATAATATACTAAATGAATACACGATTGTGATAGAGAATAAGAAGCTGACGTCTGATTTCTTCAAGCGGTCATATTTTACCATGTTTAATGTTAATGCCCAGCGTGCATAGTCTTTTACATCGCTTATAAATATTTCTGCCTTGTATGGTGATTATAATCCACATTGGATCAAGTTATTTCAAACACTTGCTGCTGACTGAAAGTGAGTTTTGAGCTCAACTTATTTAAAAAAAGTGTTTAATGCTGGTGTTAAAGCTGTAAAGAAATGATCCACAGCACAGACTCTCTATTTTTATAAAAGCTCTCGAACAAAAATCATTATTATATTTTGATGATATGCAATGAAGAGCTAAACTCTTGAAACGAGACGACAGATAAAATGTTACTTAATAAATACACAATTGTGATAGAGAATAAGAAGCTGATGTCTGAATTCTCCAAGTGGTTGCATTTACCATGTTTACCATGTTAATGTTAATGTTTAGCGTGCATAGTCTTTGACATCGCTTATAAATATTTCTGCCTTGTTTAGGGATTATAATCCACATTGGATCAAGTTATTTCAAACACTTGCTGCTGACTGAAAGTGAGTTTTGAGCTCAACTGATTTTAAAAAGTATTTAATGCTGGTGTTACAGCTGTTATCTTTCTGAAATGATCCGAGCTGACGCTCTCCAGACGCTGAGAAACTCCGCCTTTGTTCATAACCCCTCCTCTAGCCCCAGCTGGCCCGCTTTGGCCCAAGGATTTCGTCGGGCCGAAAAAACCTGGCCGTTGGCCCCGAGGAAGCCCCGGCGAGGCACGATCAAGCCCCAGAAGTGACAGTGGAAACGCGACGGGCCCTGGCACGCACTAGCACGCCCGGTTTAAGCTTGCCAGTGGGAACGCGGCTAATGATTGTCTTCTGGACAACTGTCAGATCAGCAGTCTTTATATGAACGATATGAACATTGAGCCATGAGATGTTCAGCTTGAAGTCCTTAAAACACTTAATTAGAGCTGAAACAACGAATCGATTTAATCGATTAAAATCGATTATTAAAATAGTTGTCAACTAATTTAGTAATCGATTCGTCGCTAAATAAATTTTATTTGCCATAAGCGGTTCATTTCGTGCATATTTCAAATCTGCGGTGACCAAAGTGTGGCAGTAATGAGCCACCGGAGGATTTACTCAGCCAGTACAGCAGGTGAAGTAGCGAATAGCCAATAGCTGGCCTCGTTTTATGTCACGTGCTTCCCGAACAGCGTCTCTGCAGCATTCAGCGGGAAGTGGGAGTACTTTACTTTGAGCCTTCAAAATGAAGAGTAACCTGTAAACTCTGCACTACTGAACTGTTTAAGGGGTCGTTCACATATCGTGTCTTTTGCGTGCTCAAGTTCGTTATTTCCTATGTAGGCGCGCAGTATGCACTCTCATAATGGAAGCGACGCGGTCGCGACGCGCCCGTTTTTCCAGGCGCGTCCACACCGCATCCATTTATCCTTTGCTGAAATTTCCGGGTCTTCATGGAGAGGGCTCGTCATGGTTGCTTAGCAAAGGCAGACGCCTCAGGGGCGCTTCTGCCCGAGCGCTTTGGAAAGAAGGAGAAAGCGGCGCGACTAGCGTTTTCCACGCGTTTTTAGGTGCGATATGTGAACGGCCCCTAAGAATTTTATTTGTGCAGATTCTCCAGTACAAGGTTGTTTGCAAATGTTTAGTCGTAAAAGCTGATAACATTGCTTTTTAACAGTTAACATTTAAAGCTTTACAAACATGTTATGTGATCAGTTTGTCGTTTACCAGTTCATAATTCAGACTTGCAGCCTAATTATGACTGAATGAGAGAGGTAAATGTTTTAGTATATCTAAAATGCACTTCTTTTCTAAGTATACACTGCTCTTTTTCACACAGCAGGTTTTTTGTGTGTGTCCCAATTTTTTTTTTCTGGACAACCTTCTGATGGATTTTACTTTAAATTGTGAGTTCCATTCAGGTTTCATGCCATTGGCACTTTTTTTTCGAAGGATTGTTTACAATTTCACAGCATAAGCTATAAAGCTTTTTCCCAGTAAATAATAAAATACAATGCAGTGCAATTTTATTCTGTTTTATCCTTATACTTCGTGAAAATATGTTCTCAAAGATTCCTTAAGCTTTGTTTGGGATGTTAAACTACTTTAGGAGCTCTAAGGACTGCCATGGTAAAAACAATATTTGAAATCTCCTTGTGAATTTTGCTAGAGTATGGGTCAGTGTTTTGATTGCAGAAGAGTTCGACAAAGGATTACTAACATAATAAAACAACTCCAGGTATATTTTTGATGAGGATATGACAATGCAAAATGGTTAAAATCTCTTAAAAATCTATGCTGAATGATAAAGACCCTTTATTAATAATTTACTTGGGGAAAAAATGGAAAAAACTAAAATATAAGTACATAAACCGATTAATCGATTAATCGTAAAAATAATCGACAGATTAATCGATTATCAAAATAATCGTTAGTTGCAGCCCTACACTTAATTTAGATTTTCTTTTTAATTTATCTTGAGATGTTTTGAGTTTAAATTTCAGCTCAATTAAGCACTTTAAGCACCAATACTTTTATTTTAGAATTGTCCTTCAAATAATGAACTTTATGTTGACCAGACTGTTAGATAATCATTTAGGCTACAAGTCAATAATGCCTATATGCCAAAATAAAATATAAAAAAATAAATTGTGGTGTTAATAGAGAGTTATTGACATATTTACATATTAATTCATCATCTACTTTTCATGGTTAAACCGGATGTAATTTCCTAAAGGAAATGGCGTTATGCAAAGTCTAGCCTAATTACTTTGAGGCTGATGAAGTGTTAATTGTTAAAAGTAAGGTTGTGCTTGCAATATATGAGAGTTATTGAGCAGACTCTCTTCACAGAGTGAGGAGGCAATTTTCTCAGCTTCTTCAAAAGCAAGGGAAAGATGATTAAGGCAAGTTCATAATTCCATCATGTTATCACTTATTTTATTTTATTACTAAGAGTAAAAGAATGTTGTTTTTTGTAGTTGTTGAAACTTAGAGGGATAGGAGAGCATCATTCTATTGAGAATTGATGTGTTTTTTTATGCATATGATTATGTGTTCATATTTTAAGAAAACTATTGATGTCTGTGTATTTCATTGCAGAACTCAACCAACTTTGAAGTTGTCTGATTTAGAGTGTCATCATTCTTGGTAGCTTTCTGAAAGCAATCTATTTATTAAAAAAAAAAAAAATTCACATACTAGTGCTGTCATTATAGCATTCTAGAGCGCTGTGGTAGACAGAGACGTTAAAGGGTTAGTTCACCCAAAATTATCTTTCAAGCTGTTTAATGGCATTCAGCAGGTGTTGCAGTGCTTCAGTCCAAAAGAAGTGGAATAAAAAACAATGAACATGGAAAAACAACTGTGCCCTTGGCAACACTGGTTCAGATGGAGAACACAGAGCCATAGTTCACTGACAATCTACACAAAGTCGCTTTCAAAATCGCAGGCGATTCCTTGCAATTTTGAAAGTGATTTTGTGTAGATTATCAATGAACTGATGTCAAAATAGCCGTCCTGGCAAGTAACTTTGTAGATTTAACATTTATCTATATTGAATTTATACACTGGAGTACAGATGCACCAATCAACCAGACTTTTTTAATTCATATTTTAGACTATCTTGTTCTGTGCTTGCACACAATCAATGGCCATTTGAGTGGAAATGCTATTATGTAAATGGCCATTAACACAGGCCAGAGATGCTGAAGACGGACACAAAGAGGAGAAAATACAGTAACAGACAGAACAAGATCACCATTCACGTTGCGTGAAATATATGAAGGAAATCCAAACATTGAAATTTATATGAATTTTAAATTCATATAAAAGTCAGGTTATTCTGTTTTTGAAATTATACAGTCTAAATGTAAATCAAACATTGCAAATATACTCTCAAAATATTTTAACTTTAATCTTTATTCATGAAACATTTTGACATTGTTCTCGAAACATTTTGACTTTATTTTGTTTAAATATTACAACTTTAATCTCGTAATCTTATATTTAATCTTATATTCTAAAACGCTCTCGTATGGTTCGGCAAGCACTAGGACAGATTTAATATTTAAATCTGACAACGCATCTTGAAAATAAATTACTATAATTAACACGTAAAACAAACAGGGTTCGGATAATGTATGTTTTTGTTGATGGATGCACATTCTGGCTTCCCAATACATTAGGACTACAGCAATGAAAAAAGAAAACAGGTGCTGATAGCGCACAGGCATAGGTGAGACCAGAACATCACACACTGATATTTGTCTTTAAACTAAACTGATGTAAGCTTTGCCAGTGTAAACATTTAAGAGCCAGAAGACATGAGCTTGTGTGCGCAGTGAGAAGATTTGTGCATGTGTTCATCTGAAGCGTGCCAACCTGTGCCTCAAAACACACACAACATTAAGCTCTCTCTGAAGTATTGTGTTTACATGGACAAATTCATACAAAAATGTTCCCGTCTTGGTAAGTATACTATAGCAGACATAGCCGGCTGAACGTAATTACAGTGTCTTAAAGTGACAGCACTTTCTTAATATTAATCAAACGGCAACAACACAGAAATCACTAACTGCTTTTTTTATTTTAATTAAGATTAATATTTAATTCATAGAGTCAAATATGCAATGCTGTTTTACATTTCATTACTTTATAAAATTTCTGTATTTAAAAACTGTTAGACCTAAAAAAAAAAAAAAAAAACTGAAAATCACTGTTCATTTTATTAGAATCTTTATTCCATTATTTGTGCGGTTGCTTGTAGTTAGATTATTTTTATTTAACAGTATAGTTTTCCCCTAAACATAGCACATACCAAATTGTACCAAAACCGTGACTCTAAAACCGAACCTTGAGTGAGTTTTACCATTCCACCCCAAGTGAGTAGTATCTAACTTAAAGCCATAAAAAGTTTTAAATATGTTAAATGGTATAGGAAAAGTCTTAATTATAATTTCAAGAGGTCTTACAGTTGGGGACAGAAGGACAGCTGGATCAGACTTCAAAAGGCAATGATGTCATTGAATAAATATGAGTGCTGCAGTTAAAACGCAGGGCGGATGTCTTTATTTTAATCTAACTGAAGAAAACCGACTGTCCTCAGAAATGTGTAGTTGCCATTTTTATTTATTTAAACCTATAATTCCTGATAAAGCAACATTTATAAGTGCAAAGTTGCTGTATGTACTGCTGTTATCGGGGAAACTGCAATATTCCAACAACCACCTCATTGCAAAAGAATGAATTTGCATTTCCAACATGCCTTTCTTGCAGTTTATATTTAGATCAATGCAAATATCAACTTATGTTTTCATCCAACAAACAGTTGTAAATGAGAAAGAAGTTAATGTGCCTTCCAAAAATCTAAACAATTAAGATGCTTAATTTATCCTTTTTCATAAAAATGGTCTAAAGGCTGAGATGCTGTTGTATAAGATTTTTGTTTTTGTGGAAACCTGTATCTTAACTGTAAATCATGTAATTTTATGGCTTAATACTGTGTTACTATAGACATTGTCCAACACCACTCATACGGTGTTAATTTTTACTTGTGCAGCTCTTAAAATGGGTCACAAATTGCCTTAAATTTATTATCTTTTAAATCTGTAGATATCCTGTAAATAATATATATAATCGAGCAGCCACAGCAAAAGCTGTAGTCTAGATGAAGAATAAACACAAACCTTCTTGTTCCTCCTGTTTAACTCTCCAGGTTTCTGGTTCCTCGCGTTTTATTCTCCAGATTTCTGGATCCTCGTGTTTTATTCTCCAGGTTTTTGGTTCACTCGTATTTTCTTCACTCTCTTCTTTAACAAACTCCATCTTCACAGCAGCAGATCTCAATTCAGATGATAATCCTCAAGATATTCCTGCTTGCTTCAGAACGTAGTCAAGACTACGGGGATAATAGGCTATTACAGGTATTTACTTACCGATTCAAAAACTTTACGGAAATAATTCTAAAAGCTTAGCATCACGACAGAACAACAGAGAGTGCGATGACGCTAATCTTCTTCCTCTGTGGTTTAAAAGTGTTTGGCAAACAAACATATGTGTTTTAGCGCCAAACGCTGGTCTGGAGAGAGAAGCGACGAGAGGAGAAAAATAATAAGGGGAAATTTCATAGAAATACTCGGTGCGTGCATTTATAACGTGCGCTGTTTTCTTCTTCTTCTTCTTCTTCTTCTTCTTCTTCTTCTTCTTCTTCTTCTTCTTCTTTATAAAAAGCACAAATAGACGAAAGAGAATTAGAATTAACTTTTTATTATTATATTATTTAAAAGCCCATGCTATGAGGGCTTTTAAATAATATCACAATGAGGACGAAAACATTCCTATAAAAAAAAAATCAAGCTTGTCCAGTGGCTTTTTACAGTGATTTAATATTTAGTGAAGTTTTGACCATATGATAAAATAAAAACACTATTGCTGTGAAGATCACTAAGTTTATTTGTTCACTTTATTCATTAGCCTTGACATAATAGTATTAACAGTTGCTTGTGTGCAGAATGATTCCAGTCAGTTCACCAGTCAGTCAAACTATCTGTTCCCAAAATAAATGTACATAAAAACAACAAGTGCATCATTTCTTTTTTATTTAGTCATTCATATGAATTCTGTAAATGACATTCAACGGCTATTTGAATTATACTTCAATATAAACATCCACTCTGTTATAAAACTACATCATTATGCAAAGTCACACATTTGCTCTGGGAGAGTCTACATAAACAAGAGCTGAGATCATTCTATGGCATCATTTTTTTTAGGGTAAATGTGTTTAAAGCTATGGAATTAACCAACTAATAAATCAAACAAAATCATATTATGTGCATATTAATAAATGCAGTAAAAACAACAACTGTTAACAGATAGCAATGCAAGTACAGGAAATATTAATGCATATTTTTAATGCAAACTTCAGCAAACATATCTGGAATTAATGCTTCTGCTCATTTTATATTGTTGGTCTGATTTCACTTCATGGATCCGACGGTGATATCTAGTCTCTTCCATCCTGTTCAGCTCACGTCTTGTAGATCTGATGTCATAAACAATAAAAGCAACACCAGCCACGCCCACCAGAGCAGAGATGACCAATCGGATCACAGGTTCAATAAAACCACAACAGTGGAAGTGAGCTGAAAAAAGAGAAACGCTAAATCCGAATTGTGCATTTAACTCCTTTTCAATTAGGCTTACAGGTTTTGTGGGTTATATTATCAAGCATTCATTGCGAAGGAAAAACATCCACAAGCTTTACTGTCTGGATGTTTGAGTGTGTTTGCACACACTCCCCAAACTTGCCAAAACAGCATTAGCTAGAACTGTATGACATAATTAACATCATTCTAGACTCTTTTAAAAGCCTCTTCTGTAATCTAAATGAAATAATGATCCATGATTCAATTATTATTATTTTTAATTACTTTATGCATAAAAACCCAGCCATGAATAACATTACATTTATCCCATGACGTTATAGCTCTCTTTTTTAACATTATAAAGGGCTCACATACTGTCCATTCTTTTTTTAATTGTTTTACATAAATAACTGGTCACCTTGTAACTCCAAACTTAACTGTGTATTTCAGAAGCTGTCACATCCCACCACCTCTTCATCAGTAATTAGAAACATAAAGATGGACATGAAGACATTGAGAAGATATTTCACTTGAACCTTGTCTTCATTAATTCCATGTTCAGTGTCAACTTATATTTATTGATGTTTTCAGCTAATAACAGCTGCCCTGTGATTTTTTCTACACTTTGCCATGTCAATAAAAAAGTACATAATTAACATACGCTGTTTGTTTGTTTATTTTTTTATGTTAAACCTAAATAGAAGCCACAATATATTATAAAATCAGGTAGATAGAGGAATGACAATTAATATTAACAGAAGAAGAAGAATGAGCTTTAATGCTAGGTATGTTTATATGAGGAATTTGTTTTTATGGCAGAAGCTTCTGCAGTGCAACAGAATGACAGCGATAGAACAAAAACACAGATAATAAAATAATAATATTATTATTATTAATAAATTATGTATAAATAATTTATTAATAAATAAAAAATAATATTAATACAATTATTAATAATTACAAAAATATTTAGGCTACTGATATTAATTGAAAATAAACTGTAACAGTTCTTTATGGAACCTTATTTATAAAGGTTTCTTTTTAGAACAACAACAAAAAAAAATTGGTTCTGCTATTTTTAAAACTCGAAGAACCCCATTTGGTACTGTTTAGAACATTTTACCAGGGAAACTTTGGAGGATGTTGTTGAATAAAACAGATTATACATTATATATTCTAGGCCATTCATAAAAAAAAATAAAATGGGAAAAACCCAACCCCACATTTATAATAAAATTTATATTCAAATAAGTTACGTTTTATGAACTGAATTCACAAATTCTGTAGATGACCGTATGAATATATGTGATGGTGTGACATCGTTACAGATAATGAGTTCAGAAGGGAAACACTGCACCTCTCATTGGTTTCATTTGAATTACATATGCCTAAATATAAAATTATTATTATTTTTCAATTTAAATAGATTATTTTAAAAGTAGACATGTCCAGCTAGACATGGTTCGTCTGATGCATGAGCCTGGTTCTTTTCTGACGTTTCAGAAAGAAGTTAATGTAGACCGAGATGACAGAAAGCACATCCTGTTGAGTTTTGTAAGGTTTTCATGTTATTTTGGGTGTCTTACGACCCAAACTGACAGAGCTGAAGCTCTCATTGTAGATCATATAGGCCTACAGTAAAATTCAAATGTCATTGAATAAATTAATTTCTGTTTGGTCAAATAAATAAATAAATAAATAAATATATAAATATATATATATATTAAAAAACATCTTCAGTTCTCTCTTCACAGCAGTTCAGTCAGTGTACTGTTTATGTGCATGCATTACTCCGGGATATTGGTTTGTTTGGTTGAATTTCAAAAAATTCTAACTGACCCTCTGATGTCACATGGACTACTTTGATGATGTTTTTCTTACCTTTCTGAACATGGACAGTATACCGTACACACAGCTTCAATGGAGGGACTGAGAGCTCTCGGACTAAATCTAAAATCTAAACTGTGTTCCAAAGATAATCAGAGTTATTACAGGTTTGAGGGTAAGTTATTAATTACATAAATTTGCTATCTGGGTGCACTAACCCTTTAATTACTGCCTCAGTTCAGCGTGGCACCGAGGTGATCAGTTTGTGGCACTGCTAAGGTGGTATGGAAGCCCAGGTTTCTTTGACAGTGGCCTTCAGCTCATTTGCATTTTTTGGTCTCTTGTTTCTCATCTTCTTCTTGACAAAAGCCCATAGATTCTCTCTAGTGTTCAGGTCTGGTGATTTGCTGGCCAGTCAAGCACACCAACACAACTTTTGGTGCTTTTGGCAGTGTGGGCAGGTGCCAAATCCTGTTGGAAAATGAAATAGTCATCCTCAAAAAGCTGGTCAGCAGAAGGAAGCATGAAGTGCTCCAAGATTTCTTGGTAAACGAGTGCAGTGACTTTGGTTTTCAAAAAAACACAATGGACCAACACCAGCAGATGACATTGCACCCCAAATCATCACAGACTGTGGAAACTTAACACTGGACTTCAAGCAGCTTGGGCTATGAGCTTCTCCAGCCTTCCTCCAGACTCTGGGACATTGGTTTCTGAAAAAAAAAAAACTCTCTCATCTGAAAAGAGGACTTTGGACCACTGAGCAACAGTCCAGTTCTTATTATCCTTAGCCCAGGTAAGATGCCTCTGACATTGTCTTTGGTACAGGAGTGGCTTAACAAGAGGAAAACGACAACTGTAGCCAAATTCCTTGACACTTCTATGTATGGTGGCTCTTGATGCCTTGACCCCAGCCTCAGTCCATTCTTTGTGAATTCCACTCAAATTCTTGAATCCAGTTTGCTTGACAGTCCTCATAAGGCCGCGGTTCTCACGGTTGGTTGTGCATCTTTTTTTCCCCACACTTTTTTGTTCCACTCAACTTCCGGTTAACATGCTTGGATACAGCACTCTGTGAACAGCCTGCTTATTGGCAATTGATTTTTGTGATTTACACTCCTTGTGAAGGGTGTCAATGATTGTCTTCTGGACATCTGTCAGATCAGCAGTCTTCCTCATGATTGTGTAGCCTAGTGAACCAAACTGAGAGACCATTTTGAAGGCTCAGGAAACCTTTGCAGGTGTTTTGAGTTGATTAGCTGATTGGCATGTCACCATATTCTGCTTTGTTGAGAGTGAATTGGTGGGTTTTTGTTAAATGTGAACCAAAATCATCACAATTAAAAGAACCAAAGACTTAGACTACTTCAGTCTGTGTGCATTGAATTGATTTAATACACGAGTTCCACAATTTTGGAACTTTGGAACTTTTCCAAAAACATTCTAATTTATTGAGATGCATCTGTACAACAATAAAACATTGTTACAATGTTTCAAGATAACAAAGAAAGAACATTCTCTCAGCCACATTAGGTGAACATTATAGGAACATCACTGAGGCCTGAGATAGTGTATTATTTTTATTATTATTATTTTATCAAACTTTCTTGTAACTTGACATAATAACAAAACTAGAACATTTTACCTGCAAAATTTTAGGGATGTTTAGAGGATGTTGTTGAGGTAACCAACAACATCAACAACAGTTATACAATATTGTCAATAATACATCTTCATCGTCTTCATATTCTAATTGGTTGAGATCGTGAAAATCATCAAAATTAAAAGAACCACAGACTTAAACTACTTCAGTTTGTGTACAACAAATTTATTTTAATACACGAGTTTCACAATTTGTGTTGAATTACTAAAATAAATGAACTTTTCCTCAACATTCTAATTTATTGAGAAGCACCTGTATATTGGTTGTTAATAGGGGTGGGCGATATGGAATATATATATTTTTTTTAGAAATGTCAAGATTCACGATTTTATCACAATTCTTTGTCATGTTGGTTTTACTATTTTGCAAGTTGTCTGAGAACTACATCCAAACAAATTTCCCTATATAAAGAAAAAACCTTTCAAGGTAACAGAAAAAAAATAATGGCAGATATTTAAGCCAAGGAGGGCGAGGATAAGTTTTTTTGTTATTTTTTAATAACAAGGACAAAAGAATGACAAAGATATAAATTACAACTACACATGACATACAAATAAAACAAAGTGCTTTATTTTCAGGTGCAATAGGTGCATTTAGCAGGACCATTCAAGAAATTAAATGAGCAAATATAAAAATAAAATACTTTATGAACTGATTCCTAAAGCAACTGTATTCAATTTCTCCAGTCAAGAGCAGTGAGTGATTTTTTTTTCTTTGTGTTTTGTTTTATTTTATTGTTTTATTTGACAGGCTTTAGCGCATGCCCTTTGGGTGTATGCGGCGCTCAGAAAAAGCACAGGTCAGACCAGCACGCGAATGAAAAATTTAAAAGGAACACACTTAGCACATGAGTAACTTTACTGCTGAGTTAACACTGCTGTGAATGCATGTGGCATTGTACAGCCTATATGACGGAGGCTCCAGAAATGCAGCTGATAGAATGTGCACTGTAGCACGATACTACGATATTTCTTCAAAAGCAGATCGTGGAGACATTTTTATCGTCCACGATCCAAAATTGTCATATCGAACACTCCTAGTTGTTCAATAGTATTTAAGGGATACTCCCCCCTAAAATGAATTTTTTGTAATTAATCACTTACCCCATGTCGTTCCAAACCCGTAAAAGCTCCAGTTGTCTTCGGAATACAATTTAAGATATTTTGGATGAAAACCTGGAGGCTTGAGACTGTCCCATAGACTGCCAAGTAAATAACCGTGTCAAGGTCCATAAAAGTTATGAAATGTGTCTTCGGAATACTCCATCTGCCATCAGACGTGCAATATGAGTTATATGAAGCGACAAAAATACTTTTTGTAAGCGAAGAAAACAAAAATGACTTTATTCAGCAGTTTCTTTGTCAATCGTCTCCTCTGTGTCACTCCAGATCACTGTATGCTCTTTTGTGTCCTCTGCGCCACAAGGATGCGCTGTTTCTACTTGTATTTAGCTTCACCCAAAAATGAAAATTCAGTCATTAATTACTTATCCTAATTTCGCTCCAAACCCGCAACTTCATTCATCTTCAGAACAAATGCGGAGGCAAAGAATTGTTCAAGGAAGTGGCTTATTTTGTTTTTTTTATTCTCTTAGCTTCGTAAATTTATGATTGAACCTGGACCATTTTAACAATGTCCTTACTATGTTTGTGTGCCTTGACCGTGGTGGTAGTACCGTTGCTGTCTATGGAGGGTCAGAGAGTTCTGGGATTTCATTGGTGGCCGTGGGTTAAATTGAATCTTTTGATTTTTCCTTTTTTTTTTTTTTTTTTTTTTAATTCTGCACAAACAGCTGCTTGTGCTGCCTGACTGTTTCATGAACTGTTTCATGAAGAGACTTTCATGAAGAAATGAAATGTGTAACGCCACTCATAAAGAAATTCACAGAAACATACTGAGGTAAAAATTGAATCTCGGCTCAAGATTCGAGCTTTTCAAGCCAATGTCAAGTTGTTTTATTCATGTATAATTGATTACGTAGATGTGTTTTAAATTTATTTGAAGCAGTATATGTACTCATAAGGTGTCATATGCATACTTTCAATAAATTAGTCTTTTCACAGTTTGTGAAGACTAATTAGGCTGGGTAGTTCAGAAAGTTTTCAATATTGTTTGTGATCTTAAGATGTAATAATTATTTGTATTCTTTCTGTTTACACTATTGTATGCTCCTCTGTTATAGGCCATGAGGAAGAACTCTATCATGCACACAGTGAATAGAGCTCAGTGCTGCTAACTGGGAGAATAGCTGGAAAACTGGAGGAGGAGAACATTTGAACATACAGACAACTGTATTATTTTTCTGCAAGAACCACAACAAGCAAAGACGATGAGCACTCTGAGCAAACAACAGTCAGATGGTTAATTATGACTGAGTTCTACAACATGTGATGCTGAGTTAGATTTTTTTTTTTTCAGGTTAATAAAATTATATGTTTTAAGAATGTAATAGCTAAGAATTTAAGAATTTTGAGTGTTTTTTTTAAGAATGTTAGGGAATGATGTTCTCTAACAATGTTATCACTAAACATTTTCAGAATGTTTTTAGAGAATGTTATCCTAACTTTTTGAGAGAACGTTCTGGGAACTAAAATAAAACTACCCGCTAAAAACTTTGTAAGAATGTTAGGGAATGATGTTCTAACAATGTTATCACTGAACATTTTCAGAATGTTTTTAGAGAATGTTACCCTACCTTTTAAGAGAACATTCTGGGAACTCAAATAAAACTACCCGCAAAAAACTTTAAAAGAACATTATGGGGAAAATAATGTCCTAACAATGTTTTTAACTAACATTTTTAGAATGTTTTTTGAAGAATGTTACCCTACCTTTTAAAAGAACATTCTGGCAACATAAATAAAATTCCGTGTTGGAAACATTAAAAAAAAGTTACTGACTACTGTTATAACAATGTTTTCACTTAACAGTTTTATAATGTTTTTAGACAATGTTATCCTACCTTTAAAGAGAACGTTCTGGGAACTTAAATAAAACTACCCGCTAAAAACATTAATAGAACACTGCCTGATAATGTTATAAAAACATTTTTAGAACCAAAAATTCTAGCTGGGCTGTAGCCTAGTGTGTTTAAACCCCACCAACGAGCAACTGCAAGATAGAATACAACCAATTTACTGCTCCTTTTCAATAATCCGACTTGCGTTCCAATACTAAAAAAACTTATGTTTGCTACTTATGTCTCATGTCAACTGTAAATGGTTACATACAACTTAACAGATACAAAACACATTCCCATTTCCCAGAATTCCATTATAATCAGAGAACATCTCCTCTCGTAGCACAACTTACAACTAGTCTTGCTGATCCTAGCACTTAGAACTGACACTCTGTTTAAAAACAGCACTCACTGATGGTCTTATTGTACTCTACCTTTTTTTATATATAATTGTTGAGAGAATTGCCTTAAAAAGAAAACTGTGTAGGCTAGCATGTTAGTTGCTTTGGTTAAAAATGCGTCAGCCAAATGTAATGCAGCCTAATGTATCACAAACCAAAACCCAGAGACACTTCAATCCTCGGAATTCACAGCTATTTCTCCTCCTTACATCTTTAACAAGGCGCAGTGCAATCATGTTTACACACTGGATTCACTGCATGAATTTTGGATGAGAAGGATGTTATCAGGCAGTGTGGGGAAAAAAAGTATCATTGCAGGCGGAATTTTATGAACGAGTCCAAAACGGACCCGGGCCGGATACGATGCTCATATGACCGGGTCCAAAACGGTCATTGTCTCCTACAATGACAAAATTAATTCTACACCTTATACTGTTGATATGTAATGCATGGTAGTGGACACTGCAGTTATCCTCATATATCCACTGTTATGATTATTAAATCGAAAAATGAATTTTGTAATTAAACCAAATGTTTCAATTGCATTACATTATTTGGATTAACGTTACACGTAAAAATAGATAACATTTTAAAAATATAACAGCAGGTTTTGAAACAATGACAAGCTTTGTTAAAGTCAAGCATTATCAGTTAGGAGTTTTAACTAAGACTCATTCTTATGGAACACTGTACTAAATCTATTAATAGTTATTGATCGCTTAAATATCAGTGCAGTTATAATACATAGGCCTACATATTTTACGTAACGTTAGTCACAATACCTGCTTATGGTCTTCAGTGTCCGTAATCTGCAGCGTAAATCCTATATACAGTCAGGTCCATAAATATTGGGACATCGACACAATTCTAATATTTTTGGCTCTATACACCACCACAATGGATTTGAAATGAAACGAACAAGATGTGCTTTAACTGCAGACTTTCAGCTTTAATTTGAGGGTATTTACATCTAAATCAGGTGAACGGTGTAGGAATTACAACAGTTTGTATATGTACATCCCACTTTTTAAGGGACCAAAAGTAATGGGACATTTTTTAATACTTGGTTGCAAATCCTTTGCAGTCAATTACAGCCTGAAGTCTGGAGATCAATTAGACATCAGCGTACGCTGGGTTTCATCCCCGGTGATGCTCTGCCAGGCCTATACTGCAACTGTCTTCAGTTCCTGCTTGTTCTTGGGGCATTTTCCCTTCAGTTTTGTCTTCAGCAAGTGAAATGCATGCTCAATCGGATTTAGGTCAGGTGATTGACTTGGCCATTGCATGACATTCCACTTCTTTCCCTTAATCTCTTTTTTCAAATGCTCCCCTGTTGAATATAAATTTAAAAAAGAAACAAATGTTTTGTTTTATTTGCGTTTAATTAAAGCTGCAGTCGGTAACTTTTGACACTCTAGCAGTTAATAAACAGAACTGCTTGCGTCTTGCGGAAGAACATCGTAGCTGGAACTACTTCTCTCTGTTTATGTCTATGAAGAATCACAAAGGTACTGGGTTACTCCGCCGCGGTATCCCCGAAGCAATCTAAAATTGTCCGAATATAAACACTTATTATAGGAGCACCCTAGTGATTCAGGACAAGCCAAAAACACGGTTTGGAAAATGGATTCATGGTGTACTCACTTATCATATAAATTTTTCTACATTTTGAACACAAAAAAAAGTTACAGACCACAGCTCTGATTGGTTATTTTTTACCGGGAGTGATGGAGTTTCTGCAAATGGCAATAGGACCACTGGGAGGAGCCGGAGGAGCCTGATTTTTTTTCACAGATTATCTGTCTCATATTCTACTGTCAGGACATAATGACAGGTTTAATAAATATGTAAAAAATATTTTTTTTTTTACAAAAGTTCCCTACAGCACCTTTAAATAGATGAAAGGAACAAACAAGGAACTTAGAACATAGAAATACAGTAAAAAAAGTTAGAAATGTAAATAAAAAATATACTGTAGTATGTAGTAGTAGGCTGTAGTATAGCCTAATGAATTATATAATAATAATAAACCTGGATTTATTTCATCTTCAAAGGAAAATTAGCTTCTTAAGAATGCCTTCTTTTCTTCAAACATTAAATAAACAAAAAAAAAATTTTTTTTCCTCCATAACAAAATAGACCAATTTTAAATATTTAGCAAAATAAATAAATAATAAAAAATAAACGGAATTAAAAAAAAATATTGTAGACTACGAATACTACTGTAGTCCTTGCAGGAATAGCATGTTGTTCACTGATGAGGGCTTCAGATTAATCCGTCTCTGTTCACTTATGCGACCGCAATTACTGAAAGCCCTCTCCAATGGTGCGCTGGGAGCTGGAATGAAAAGTAGCCTACATGGCGTGTTACTTTGCTTAATCTCAGAAACTCTTGATATCGCCTTTTCCACCACTGGATCTCTCGCTTTTTCGGAATGGAATTACACGTCGCTGTCCATGGTTTCATCAGCGTCCTCCCATTCCGCAAAGTCTATTTTATTTTAATTTAGTCTATTATAAATAAAGGTTTATCTGTTTTTAGTAATTTTATTTTGCTAGATATTTCCACTTTGCGGGAGTCCCGCAAATGACTTCACTTTCTCGCAACCCGCACACAATAATATCGCGAGTCCGATTCACCAATGAAATATTGTCCCGCGACGCACTCGGTTGCGCTGGGTCCCGCGGTTCTCCCGCGGGAATGCAGGTCTCTACTTGAGTGTGGAATGCACATGCACCAACGCCTAGAAAAGATAGGTCCTTTTAGCGGTGCGTCAATCAGGCACAATTTGGTCTTATTCTGGCCCTGAAGGCGGTGCATTGCCATATTGAGACTGAGTTCACAGCTGAGCGGATATTTCACTCACTGGCTTCAGCGTCACATTTGCATATACTGTACTGCTGGAATTCCTGATTGGTTGACAGCAAATTTCAAATATTAGGGGAAAGTGGGGTGAGTTGTGCCAGTTTTTACTCAGTGACTTTAAAGTGAGGCCATGACAGTAATCTCTTTCACTTTAGAATGTACATATATTTCAGGATATGGTGCATCCCTGAGAACAATAACTTTGGATCTGAAATAAATTGTTTCAGAAATATAGCTTTTGGGAAAAAAGTGGTCTGGTGGCACAACTTGCCCCTGGTGCGGGGTAAGTTGTGCCTTTTGGGAGAATACATTGGGGTAAATAGTGCCAGTTATTTCTGAAGCAAAACAGAACATTTTAATGAACTGTAATGCTATATGAAAGCAAGACAAAAAAGGTTTATTCATATATTGTCATCCTATTAAACTGTTGGAATAAGACATATTTTGTTGTCAATGCCACTTGTCAATGCTTCAGGGGAATATAAACTGGGGTGTGGGTAGTTTCTTGAGCACATCACCTTCAGGGATAACCCCTTCACTATTTTCTTTAAATGTGTGTGTGTGTGTGTGTTAGAGAGAGAGACAGAGAGAGAGAGAGAGAAATAGAGAGAGAGAGAAATAGAGAGAGAGAATGTCTTTTTCTTGGCGAGCATGATTTCACCAAGTAAAACATGTTCCTGGATCAACATCCTTGTTGATCCAGGAATAACATTCCAATCAACCAATCAGAAGTGAGATATAACTTTTCAAGGTCATTCCAATCAACCAATCAGAAGTAAGATATAACTTTTTTGTTGGTCTCCCGTTTATAAGTGCGTGGCGTAATGGGTTTTTGTCTAAAATTAAGAATGCCACATAGTTTAAGTGCTACAATGCAATAGTGCAATGTACAATTACAAATTAATAATGTGTTGAAAATAATCATAAGTGGAGGTGAGTAGTGCCACTGGCACAACTTAACCCAGGCCCTTTGGCACAAATCACCCCATACCCAAAAATTAGAAAAACTAGCATGATCCAGCAGTTAAGAGCTAACATCATGCTAACTGTATAGACTCATTGTGTAGCCTGGTAAAGCACTAAAACATGTGTGAAATGTTTTCAAACTTCTCTAGAATTGTTCAGATGCTACAATCAAAAAACCTTGATAATAGAAATTTTACTTTTAAAGGAAAAAAACTGTTTTTTGAGCTAAAATATGATTACCATAAGTCTCTCTTCTTTGGAGGATGAGTAAAATGGATGGCTTTTTAAAATTATGTGGTCACGTGACCAATTTCTTCAATGGTTTTCCAGAAACAAGGGGTGGAACTACTTCCCCCCCCCCGGCACAAATCACCCCACTTTCCCCTAAACGGAACGATAAAATAACGTTATTAACCGGTTAATGGCCATTTCAAATTTTCAATTCTGTTCAGAACTAAAAAAATTCATTTAGTTTCTGTTTCTGTTCCTGTCAAAATATCGTTCGTTTCCGGTTTTCGTTTCCGTTCCTTGAACCGGTTCAGAGCCCTGGTGAAAATACATTGTTTGTTGTGAAGTTATTCCCCCTGCATTAATCCTACAGAAGACATAGAAGATATTACATACTATATATCCACAACAGTCCTGCAGGAAATTCCTGCAGGTATTCCTTCAGGAAAATGAGCTGAAAATCCTGTAGGAAATCTGCATAAAATTCCTGCAGTATTCCTGTAGGTTATTTTTGTAAGGGTTTATTAAACTGAATTAGAAAACCTACAAAAATACAAAACACATACTCCTTTTCGATGGCATTTAATGTTATATCAGTTAAAATCTATGAATTAAAAGTAGATTTATAGCGCTTACCTTTTCCTCCGTGTTCATCCACTGGAAGCTGACCGTTACAAAATGACAGCCGGCACGCGCACGTCGCACACTTTACTCAGAAAGTGACGTGCACTGCTAGTTTAAGGTTTAAATGTTAATTTGTCCCGTAATCTCTTTCATTAACAAACATTAACACCATTTGCTAAGTAAATTGCTTACTTGTTTTGTTCTTAAACTGATGGCAAATTAGTCCACTAATTAAGTGTTTTCTTTCTATGAGGGATAGCCACTGTAAACGGAAAATGCGAGGCAGTCGCCACGCTCCTGACACGCAGCAGAGACGCCACGCAGCCAGTGTGTCACCGGCCTTAAAGTGCAGTTTTTCTGGGTTACGTTCATATTCTGCTTGTCTGTCTGCTTTAATAAATTTAAAAAAAAAATATTGGGGAAAACTGTTGATAGATGGCTAGGATAGAAGTTAAACTTTGAAACTAGTTATCTTTTTTTGCTCAAGCGTTTTGATTATTAGCTGTTTTAGCAGATACTGCTTTTAAGTAAAATATGAAAACTATAGATTTCAGGAGGAAAACACTGGAAAAGTAATCATTTTATGTAATCATATTTTGTCTGGACCTCTGTTTGGAAAATACAGAGGCCATGCCTCTCAGAACATTAATGAATACCCCTAACTTTTATCATAAAGAAATGCTTTATTTGTATGTTTTTGTAATATCTGTGTCACATGTTTCCTTGTGTCAAGGTAGATTGGGGTCTTATTATAGGATTTTATTACAGAAAAACAGTTTTAAACAGGGTAATGGGTCAAAACAAACAAGTAACAGGATGTACATTAACCTTACATTTTAAGACCTTTTTGCTTTTTTACAAAGATTGTAGAATAGATTTTGTCTATAGCCAAGATTTCAATACTTGATGATCGTGAATGGGATTTTTTTTTTGCGAGTCATTAAGGGCCGGTTTCCCGTATGGGGAAACCTGGATTTATTGATTAGCTTTCTCACACATGGATTACAATAGTCTCAGACTTGCACTAGTCTAGACTTTAACATTCAGATTTCTAGAAGTAGGATTAGACCTAATTCAGATCTAAATGAAGTCTTAAATTAAACCTGGACAGAAGCCGGTTTAACCTCAGATTAAAAACTTCTTGCCTCAAGGCTCACGTCCACAGTAGCAGAAAATGGATTACCTCGACTATTTCAATGACAATCAGAGACCACCACCAAGACCAGAAAGAAGGTTGCTGAAAGACGGGAACAACCCACCAAATGATTTTGATGATTTACATTTTCTTGACCGTTTTCGTGTGTCAAAGGAAAATACAACAGAAATAATTGGTTTGCTCCAGCCCAAGCTTTCAGGTGACTTAGTCAGGGGCACCCCTATTTCTCCTTCCTCACTGTTATAAAAAAAACTTCCTAATCATCCGGAAGAAGGAGGCGGGAACCGGCGCACAATCAAAATGAAATTTTAATAACTCCAAATAAACACAAAACAGCAGACCAGCCCCTCACGGACGACTGGTGCGCATAAATAAAAATCAAAACATAAAATATTGCCCAGGCCTGGTCCTCTCTCGTCCTTCACAGCCGTCGCTCCAGTTTTATATCCTTCCATCTCCTACGTGGGACTCGAGACAGGTGGTGGGGCGCAGGTGCAGCGCATCTCCAATCACTACACCTGGCCTCATTCCCCGTGCCCACGTCTCTCGGCCCCGCCCCACTCGTCATATACCCCCATCGCCCCTTGCAGGCCGGGGGGTACCCTCGAGACTGCGCTCTACTCCCCCCCCCCCTCCCTCCGGGGGGGACCGCTCACGGGGACCTGCGGGAACCTGGGGGTAGGACAGACGAGGCGAGAGAAAAGGAGATGGAAGGAGGAGCGACAGGGACGAGAGAGGGGAAAGAAAAAAAAAAGAAAAAAAATACGGTTCACAGACGCACTGCTGCTCGGCCCTCCACCAGCTGGGTGATCTCCTCCACGGTGCCTGGCGGTGGCACTGGACGGCCCTCGGCGGACGGCACGACACTCCTCCGCCGCCCGGTGGACGGCTCCTCTGGTTTTGGGCAGCCGGCAGGAGTCCCCCGTTCCCTGCCCCTCCGGATTCCATCACGGACGGCAGCCGCCCCTCCATATCGTGGGCTCGACCGTCCCCGGCAACTCGCTCCAGCCCACCGCCTCGAGCACATACCTCGCCAGCTCGAGGGCACCGCGGATTCACCACAGCGGCGAGGGATCTTCAGCAGTGTGTCCCTCCTTCTCCCGAAGAATGGCTGCCACATTCCCATCAAGTGTCCATCTACAGCAGATGCTGAGGAATTCAGAAATCGTAAAAACTGGTTTTCTATAAATGCACTCCAACTATGCAGTTCTCCAATATTGTTGCACGTTGGAAAGGTTCAACTCATGACTCAAGGATTTTCCACAACTCCTCTTTGTACGGTCAGTTTGAAACAAGACAACAGATTAATCCAGATGATACTGCTTAAATGCATTACCGTTTCAAGTTTGATGAAAAGGCAGCATCAGAAGATGATCTACTTATTTTGTTTTTTCTGTGAATGTTTTTTGTATGTCTGTGTAGAGAAGATGATTGACTGAAACACTTCCCACATTCAGTGCAGTGATACGGTTTCTCTCCGGTGTGGATCCGCTCATGTGTTTTCAGATTTGCTGAATGAGTGAATCTGTGGTTGCAGTGTGAACACTTGTAAGGTTTCTCTCCAGTATGAATCATCTCATGTGTTTTCAGACTTCCTGACTGACTGAATCTCTTGTCACAGTGTGAACACTTGTAAGGTTTTTGTCCAGTGTGGATGCTCATGTGTTCTTTAACATGTACTGATTGTGTGAAACACTTCCCGCACTGATCACATGTGTATGGTTTCTCTCCAGTATGAACTCTCATGTGACCATCAAGGCTAGATTTGCATTTCAAACTCTTTCCACAAAGATCACATGTGTACAGTTTCTCTCCTGTATGAACAATCATATGTGCCATAAGACTTCCTTTTGCTGCAAAACTCTTCCCGCACTGATCACATGTGTACGGTTTCTCCCCAGTGTGGATCCTCTCATGTGTTTTCAGGTGTCCTGACAGACGGAATCTCTTGTCACAGTGTGAACACTTAAAAGGTTTCTCTCCAGTGTGGATGTTCATGTGATCCTTAAGGTTTGCTAAGAGTGAAAAACTCTTTCCACATTGATTACATAAGAACAGTTTCTCTCCTGTATGAACTTTCATATGTGTCACAAGGTTTCCTTTTTGTCTGAAACTCTTTCCACACTGATCACATGTGTGCGGTTTTTCTCCAGTGTGTATTAACTTGTGTTTCTTCAGGCTTCCTGACCAACCGAAACTCTTGTCACAGTGTGAACACTTGTACTCCTTCTCTCCAGTGTGAATGTTCATGTGTCTCTTAAGGTTTAATGATTGTCTGAAACGCTTCCCGCACTGATCACAAGTGAATGGTTTCTCTCCAGTATGAACTCTCAAGTGAACATCAAGTTTATATTTGCGCGTGAATCTCTTTCCACACTGAGTGCAGGTGAAAGATTTCTTGGCTCCTCTTTTCTTTACATTTTTCTGTTTGGTTTGAGAGCAACTCAAATGTTTTTCTCCAGTTTTGACATGATTTTTCTCTTGAACTTCATTTAATTCTTTGTTCTCCTCACTTTCTTCAATAAACTCTAAAATAAAAGCATAAACAGTTCATTTGTCAGTAAGTTGGGGAGAAAAGAGATCCGTAAAAGTACATAAAAATGAACCCAGTTGTAATGGAGTAAAGCCAATTTCTATATAAAATGAAGTTCCTTTTGATGCAGTTTTACAAATCAAACCTCCCTGAAACTTTTGAGTTACAATGATATTCCAAATGTTAAAACATTATAGACACAAACCCCATGTTTCTGTAAGGAGAAGTATTACATATCTTTGATCATCTTCACAATTATCTAACCTAGAGGGTTCTGTGACTGTTTGTACAAATTGTGTCGGACTGGTCCAAATGCTACTCTATATATATAGACACATATGGAATGATGTTCTGGACATTATTCAAAAGGAATTGCAAATTGTTAACGTTTACACAGAAACCTGTCAATCAAGGGGTGAGGCCATTTTATTGGGCGTGTTTGCATTGGGAAGTGATGTCACTCACAGTCAACGTTAATAAATAAATAATTAATTAATTAGTGTGGACTTTGTCATCTAAATACTTAACCAATAAGGTTAAGGATGTGTCTTACAAATTACTTCATCTTTTCATAATAGGTAAACACAGGTCACAAGTTAACATGGTCACATTTCCTTGATTCAGCAGCTGCACGATGTGACGCCGAGAGTCCTGTCTTGATATCTGGAGCTGATTCGGTGTAGATCGGTAGCTCGGTGGTTCGTGACTGTTGTCTCGCTGCACGCAGTCTTTTAGCGCGTGTTCAAAACCCGCACCAACACAGACGTACTTTATTTTTATTTTTTTGTTTATCCTAAATACTTCAGCCGCGAAACTGGCAATCATACTAATAACTTGTAATCTTTACAAGAATATCTGAATCATGCAATGAGCAAGTCCGTGTTTATTAAACAATTAATATCGCGTCAGTTTGTGCTTTCAGAATCGCCGAATCTACTGCCGTCGTTCCAGCACATGTGCAATGGAGACCAGGAGTTGGTCACCAGATAACACTGTAACCAGTTGAACCGTAACACCAGGAAGATTAGGCAAATAGACTGGTGACGTAGGTCTGCACGCATTTCTCAATACAAAGTACGCTGATTTTGGACTTGCATCCTCAGCAGTTCAGAATTTGTGGATTCGACTCGGGAGTGTGATGTCCGCAAGGATGCAGTTCCGGTAATTCTGCAAACAGCAGCGTACTTGATAAAATGTCAGCTCGCTTTGACTACTGCAATTTTCCTCACTGTATATTTACAATAAAATGAAAAAGGATATGAAATACCACTGCCTCCTTTCATTTTTCATTTAAACAATTACAGCAGCAGAAATGTACTTAGTTCAGGGAAATGTGTATATATACAGTCATTACAAATGAAACTAAATATTATATCAATTGCATCTTTTATTACCGTCGTGAGTGACGTCACTCACTTCCCAATGCAAACACGCCCAATAAAATGGCCCCACCCCTGTCACTTTATTGACAGGTTTCCGTGTAGACGTTGGAAATTCAAATGCAAAAAGAATTGCAATTCCATTTGAGTTTTGGCAGTTTACATGCACAGTGCAGAGAGAGTGAAAAGGCAAATGTGGTAATTAATATTGCTATTTAAATATGACAGGCTCATAGCTTGTAAGATATGGGAATCACAATAACAAACGGATTTGCATTTCCATTTTAAATTTGGCAGACACTGTGTTCACTTAAACGAAAATGCAAATGGTAATGCGTGATTTGCATTTGGATTATGTCACATTTTATGCGTCAACAAATTGAAAACGCAATTGCAAATACAATTTGCAATTCCTTTTGAATAATGTCTGGAATATCATTCCATACACACACACACAAATCAAACACATGGCAGCAACTAACAATCTAGATGTGGTGAAGAGGACTTGCTGAAGTTCAAACTGAGCATCAGACTGGGGAAGAAAGGGGATTCCAGTGACTTTGAACGTGGAATGGATGTTGGTGACATACAGGCTGGTCTGCGTATTTAAAAACTGCTGATCTGCCATCTCTAGGGTTTACAGAGAATGGTCCGAAAAAGAGAAAATATGTGTGGCAGTTGTTTACAAAAATGCTTTGTTGATATCAAAGGTAGGGATGTGCGATATCTTGTTGTTTGCGATATACCATTTGAAAATTCTCCTCACAAAAAAAAAAATTTGTCTCCTCACGATAACGATAAGTCTAGTTGATGACGTAGTTTTGTACGCGTGCCCGATTCACTATTCATGTGCGGACGATGTTAAGCGAGGAGCTACCTCCACAATTTGGAACTGGTTTGGTTACAGAAAATCAGATGAGGAGCAAACTACCGTTATATGCAAAGTTTGCAGAAAATGGCCATTACAAAGAGTGGAAACACGTCCAATTTGTTCCACCATCTGAAACACAAACACAAACCAGAGTATGAAGAAACTCAGAAGATACGCGAGGCAACAGAGGCGAAAACTACAAGTGTAACGTTACCTAGGGGTAAGAAAATTCCCACCCAAATGAAAATTGGCAGCGCATTTGCTAATTGCGTCCCTTATGATAAGTAGGCCTGGCACGATAACAAATTTTGCTGAACGATAAATTGTTCAAGAAATTATCGCGATAAACGATAATATTGTCATTCTAAAAGCAGTTTCAACCACTGATCTATAATATAGATCAGTGGTTTCAACTAATATAATGATAATGGCATAATGACGCAGGTACACCTTTTCAAAGATCAATAAACGTATTTTATTTTATGGCAGATTCCGAGCAAGAAATACCAACATGTAGACTTTGTGTGGCTTAAAATTAATTAATTTTTTATGTTATATTTATATGCCTGTTAGGGATGCTCATATTGACCGTTTAACCGTTAACTGAAAGTAAACATTTCGACCGATGAAGGGGCTGTTGACATATCACGTCTTTTTTTGTGTTCAAGTTCGTTATTTCAAATGCGGTATGTGCGCTTATAATGGAAGAGACGCGCTTGTTTTTTCTAGTCATGTCCGCACCACATCTAGTAAAATACATCTCAGAATGACGCAAGCGCATTAGCTCATGTGACAAGAACCAACTCAGTCAGCTTCCTTCGGGTTGAAATTCCCCATTGTTTTTGAAAAATGGGGTGCACTGAATTAAACAACTACCTGCATGGGCCACTTGCAGATGGTGAAAGCAATACACTTACATGGTGGAAGGTACATGAGGCGAATTTCCCTAACATCAGTCATTTGGTGAAAAAGTACTTGTGCGTCTCCGCTACTAGTACACCCTCAGAGAGGGTGTTCAGCGCTGCTGGAAATGTAGTGACATCCCAAAGGTTTTTTCTAAAACCAGCTATACAGTGGATATGTTGGTCTTCTTGACCAAAAATCGTGAGGTGTGAGCCCTGTTCTTTTTTTGAAAGCTACTGAATCACACTAGTATGTGTGTTATACTTGCACTACCAGACATGTTCATGTCCGCCTCATTTCTACATTTTGCAAGAGTATATCAGTGTTTACAGTTTAATTAAACTTATTTAAATTTAATTTATTGATTTGTTTTAAGTTATCATCTTGTTTTGCAATATTTTGTAAACTATCTGAAGACATAGTTGGGATTGTTACTTTCTGATTGTGATTGCACTATTTTTACAATTTGTTCCATGGGATAAGAGTATTGAAAATTTAACTACTTAATTGGTGGTAGCATGTTCCATTTACGTATTATACATTCTAATAGAGTGTCTGTCATTGACCGTTTTGTTTCACACTGAACTTCTTTACTTTATTAGGTTACTTTAACATGTTTGGTACTTTATCAGGATTTATTAGCAGTTATACTCTGTTGTAATTTTGAAACAACTGAAGACATGGTTGGTGATTGTTACTTTTGCTGTTTGCACTATTTTTGCACCATGAGAGTACAAATAAATACAGAATCTGTTTACATTTTAAACTTGTAATTGATTTGAATTATTATTGTGTAATTGTTATTGTGTGATTTTTTTTTTTCAGCACAGTCACTGGAACACAACTTAAACATAACATAATCTGATATTTTACAGAAGAAAATAATCTATCGTCATTTGTATCGTTATCCATATCGCCCATTCCTAATCAGAGGTCAGAGGAGAATGGCAGACTGGTTAGAGATGCTAGAAAGGCAACAATAACTTATGCCGCGTTTCCACCGCAGGAACTTTACCCAGGAACTAGGGACTTTGGCCTGGTACTTGGTGTGTTTCCACCGCAGGAACCAGGAACTAAATAAAGTTCCGGGTAAAAAAAATGCCCCCCAGAAAGTCCCTTCTGGCGAGGTATAATGCAACAAAGCTACGCACAAGTTTCCACTTTTAAGAGGACGAGTGACAGACACATGCTCAGTAACAGAAAGCACGGTTATTTTCAACCGCGTAAAAGAAACAATATGCTAGGCCTATTAAATGACCATGGAGCTAGCAGCAGCATCATCACAACCCGCGGCCTGTCACGAATTCAAATGCGTCCCACCATGCTGAACACAATAAAAAAAAAAAAATCCCAGTTTTACAATTATTATTATTTTACAATTATATACTATTACAATTACAATGATATATTATTTACATTAATTTAAACATTTACTTAAGAAATATCATCGTCATGGGAGAGTGTGTGCGGAGGCTCTGAGAGGACGAACGCGTACCTCACATTTTTTTATGACCGTGCGGACAGGTGCGCGTGGTCAGTAGGCTTCAAAAGCACAATTGCACATGTGGAGGCAGTGTGAAAAAGCCCATTGCTACTCGAACCTGTGCAACCCGCTTGCACTTGGACTTGGACCATAGTGCGGCCCAGTGGAAAAAAAGGTTGAGAACCACTATAACATAACGGTTATGGAAATTAGAACGACAGTACATTGAATAAAATTGCAATGAAGTTACAAACGATCCACATCATTAAAGAGAATAAGCTCCGAAATATATAAAATAAATAAAAACGAGGATCAATCCGAAACTTTTCAAGTGCGACAATAAAATTAGCCTACACACAATCCACAACATAATTAAGTTGCAAAGAGCATAGGCTCAAACATAAAATAAAATGAAAGAGGATGCATCTGGAACTTTTCGAGTGCAGTGCAAAATTTGCTCAGCCTGCAGCGAGAGCAAGATTTCTTCAAGATTTTTTATTTGCTCATTTTCTTTCTCTATTCTCTTCGTCTCTGTTGCCTCCAAATCCTCACTCTCTCTTGGCCACTCTCCTCCTGACTAACAACTTTATCATAAGATGTCCGACTTGACAGTTTCTCTGATTTCAGCCAGTTAAGCATATTTATAATATATATTATGGAATGAATGAAACGAGTTGGCACGCATATAGCCTAGCCTGCAGTACATAAAAGAAGAACAGTGCGTTTCCATCGAAAACTAATAAATTGTAGTTTTTTTTATTTAAAATAAAAGCGATTACAAAGGAAATGTTTACTGTTCATGTTTTTTTATTGTATGGAAAAATCCCATTTAAAAAAACAGACCGCCATGACATTTTTCCTCTCGCGCACCCCCTGGTGGCAGCTCGCGCACCACACTTTGGGAATCCCTGATATAATTCATTCATATAATCATACTACTCTGCGAGCTGTGAGCACGTGAGACTGTTACTGAAAACGGTGCTTTATACTGGACTGGACAGTATTTATTTATCGCAATTTGATCAAATACAGTTTTAATGATAAAAGATGAAACATTAATACTAACTGTGAGGAAACTTACAGTGTTTTATCCTCAAACCGGTGATTGTTACATCCCTATTCTAAAGCAGCAGTTCTCGATCCTGTTCCTTGCAATGCTCTGCATCTCTCTCTCTCTCATTCAGATTGTCAGATCAGCTCAAACAAACTGTTCCTTTTATACACTTACTTTCAAAAAGCAGTAAGAAGCATAATACAAGCCCGATTCCAAAAAAGTTTGGAGACTACAAATTGTGAGTAAAAATGTATTTACAAAATACCATAAACTTATATTTAATTCACAACAGAATATAGATAACATATAAAATGTTGAAAGTGAGACATTTTGAAAAGTCACGCCAAATATTGTCTCATTTTGGATTTCATGAGAGCTACACATTCCAAAAAAGTTGGTACAGGTAGCAATAAGAGGCTGGAAAAGTTAAATGTACATATAAGGAACAGCTGGAGGACCAATTTACAACTTATTAGGTCAATTGGCAACATGATTGGGTATAAAAAGAGCCTCTCAGAGTGTCTATCAGAAGTCAAGATGGGCAGAGGATCACCAATTGCCCCAATGCTGCTGCGAAAATTAGAGTCAAGAACCGTTTCTGGTGGACACGTCCGATTCGAGAACCGATGATTTGATGATTGATTCTGAACTGATTCTGTGAATCACTTCAGAATCAACCAGTTCTTGACTCGAGAACGAGTCAATCTTTCATTCATTATCTGGCTCGGTGTTCATCTTCATTTCTCTCTTCACAGCAATTCAGTTAGTGTAATGTTTGAGTAAATTAATTACTCCGGGATATTGGTTTATTTTAACTCAGAGGGAGTGTCAGCCACATTAAAAAAGTTAACAGCTTAAGTTATTTGTGGATTAATGCTTACGCGAACCATTTAAAACGATTCAGTTTGATTTGGTGAAATGGTTAAAGAAGATCCGGTTACATCGAATGATTCATTCGTGAACCGGATATCACAAACTGCAACGTTTTGAATCGTCTCACAGCAGACTCGGAAGAGAAGACAATGCTGAATGAAGTCATAGTTTTTGCTATTTTTGGACCAAAATGTATTTTCAATGCTTCAAAAAAATCTAACTGACCCTCTGATGTCACATGGACTACTTTGATGATGTTTTTCTTACCTTTCTGGACATGGACAGTAGACCGTACACACAGCTTAAATGGAGGGACTGAGAGCTCTCAGACTAAATCTCAAATATTTTAAACTGTGTTTCGAAGATTAACGGAGATCTTACGGGTTTGGAATGACATGAGAGTTATTAATGACATCATTTTGATTATTGGGTGAACTAACCCTTTAATGTTGTGCATTGCTTATCAAGCTGCGTGTAATGAAGCTGAAGAGCTGAATGGACACTGCTAAAAAGTGCTGCCAGCTTATTCAACACAGGGAAACGCATTATATATTCAGATAATTATACAACATAAATATAACATTACAACTTATATACATTCAAAAAGACCCATAAGCACATGTGAACTCAAACTAAGTTGCATGCTAATCAGAATGTGTAACTAACAGCGTTCTTGGCTCTTCCCGGCAATATATTTTGCATTATTCAAGAACACTTGAAAAATGTCCACGAAAATGTTTTGGTGCTTTATAAGGTTTTTGTGCCTTTCGTGGGGCTCAACAATAACACAATAGTATAAGCACAATATCGGATTTGGATCTGTCTCGTCTGACCGATACCCGATCTGCAGAAAGTGCCAATAACAGAGCCAATACAGAGTATCGGACTGTTAACGACGACAGCAAAACAAGAGGGTGAATGTGAGCACTGGAATAAAAGTTAAATGCGCCATCAAAATAAAAGTCCCGCCTCAAACACATCAACCAAGCAGAAAAACATATCGGCCAGTGCCGATTTTGAAAAATGCCAAATATACCACTACTCTCTATATTGATACATCAATTTATATTGTCAATGGTTTTATGTTACATTGTCTGGAGATTTTTTTAGGTTTATTTAGTTACCAAATTTTGTTTTCATTCTATTCATATTGAAGGGGCAAATTATAATCTGTTGATATATTAAAATGAAAACATTTACATGTGTGGAGATTTAATTTTACATAAAGTTTAAGTAAACAATAATATTTTCTATAAAACACATTTATATTTATTTAATAAAATGTTTGAATGTTATAAAATATGTAAATGTATAGAAATTTTATATACGTACAAATATACAGAAATGTAATGTGTTAACAAATATTGCAAATTAATATATAGACATATATTGCAAATAATACATTTACATAGTCTGATATCTAGATTTATTTACATGTAAAGGATATAAATACATTTAAATATTTCCAATAAATATATATTTATTATATCTTTTAAATATTAAAAAGTGGCTAAAATCAAATATTGAAAATTTTAAATGTATTTCAAAATATATTTTAATTTAAGATATATATATATATATATATATATATATATATATATATATATATATATAAATCAATTTATTATTAATTAATATATTTCAATCTATGTGACTTCTGTATGAGTAATATGCTGGATTTATCCTTTTCAATAAAAATGGTCTAAAGGCTGAAATGCTGTTCCATAAATGTTTTTGTGTGTGTGTGTGTGTGTGTAAACCTATATCTTAACTGTCAATCATGTAATTTTATGGTTCAATACTGTATGTTACCATAAACATTGTCCAAAACTACTGATAGTGTTAAATTTACTAGCTCTTAAAATGCGTCATACATCACTTTAATTATTATTTTAAATTCTGCAGATACCATAGACAGTGAAATAAAGTTAATTCTTTCTAATTCGTTGATGTGTGTTAAAAATATTTCTGATTAACATTTAAACTCCTATCTGATATATATGTATATATCATTATTATTATCTAATTTTGCGGGCCCTGATATATTTTTTAATCACTATCTTTAAATAAATTACTAATGTAAAGTTTTGGGCATATGGCACTCATGTTAAAATAAGCATGATTACAATATTTACAAAAATAATCGTGATTTCGATTTTTGCCATAATCGAGCAGTCCTAGGAAAAAACTCTAGTCTAGATGAAGAATAAACACAAACCTCCTTGTTCCTCGTGTTTTATTCTCCATGTTTCTGGTTCCTCCTGTTTAATTCTCCAGGTTTCTGTTTCCTCGTGTTTTATTCTCCAGGTTTCTGTTTCACTCGTGTTCTCTTCACTCTCCACTTTAACAAACATCATCTTTACAGCAGCAGATCTCAGTTCAGATGATACTCCTCCAGATATTCCTGCTTGCTTTAAAACTTAGTCACGACTGTGAGGATGAAAATATCAAAGGTATTTATTGACCTGATTCAAAAATAAAATTCTACTTACAGAAACCATTCTAACCGATTAACATCCCTACAAAACAACAGAGAGCGCGGTGAAACTAATCTTCTTCCTCTGTGGTTTAAAGGTGTTTGGCAAACAGAGTCTGTGTTTAGCGCCAAACGCTGGACTGGAGAGAGAAGCGACGAGAGGAGGAAATTTATTACTCCGTGCGTGTGTTTAGTCTCGCGCATGTTATCTTGGTCTTCCTGAGTGAGAATTTGAGGAGAAAAACGAGCTAATTATTAGTGAAATATTTCACTGAAAATCACACAACGTTGCAGCATGTAAATCTGGATTAAAAATAAAACCCTCAAAATTTAAACAGGTTTAGCTGTTTATATTGTCTAATTCAAAACAGTATCAGAATATCCTTGTAAACACATAACCGACTGTGTCGATATTCTGATATTGTTTTGAGTTCAAGAAGAATTCCAATCACCCACAAAACTCCTGGTCCACAGCCAGGTAGGGAAAGGGCTCTATTTGGATTTTTTGTGATGTATTCATAGCTATCAAATATATGTAAATGACATAAAAAAGCCAAATAAATATTATAAAGTAAAAGAAACACAAAAATTCAAATGAAGATACACCCCAAAAAATACTTAAGTACTTTAACGAAAGTGAAGTGACATACAGCCAAGTATGGTGACCCATACTCAGAATCTGTGCTCTGCATCTAACCCATCCAAAGTGCACACACACAGCAGTGAACACACAAACCACACCCGGAGAAGTGGGCAGTCATTTATGCTCAAGGGCAACTAAGCTTTTATTAACAGAAAATCAAATAAAACGGGATAAAAGGTGGCCAAAGGGGAAGAGTGTCCAAAATAACAGAATCTGGTGTCCTCGTCGTGCTGCAGGGTTCGTGAGGGTCGGGCAGTGTTCATGGAGGAAGGGTCCAGGTAAGGGGCGGAGTCCGGCGGCCGCATGCGCTCCCCTCTTCAGTCCGGTACGCGAGGGGCGCCGGCTTCCTCTAGCGGCCGTATCACTCTCGTTGGCCGCGGCGCTGGCAGGGGATGGACGGCCCAGCATCCTGGCCCGTCGGCCGTGTAAACGGGTGCGGTTCTCCTCCGGATCGCGGGACCGGCAGCTCACGTCTCTTGTGGTGCGGGAGTCCCTCAACGCACCCTTCCTGGACCCACGAGGACACCAGAATCAGAATCAGAATCAGAATGAGCTTTATTGCCAGGTATGTTTACACATACAAGGAATTTGTTTTCGTGACAGAAGCTCTGCAGTACAACAGAATGACAGCGACAGAACATAAAACACATAATAAAAGAATAAAAAATACAAATAAGTAGATAGTGAATGACAGTATACAAATGACAATTGTAGGCAGGTATATTACAAAATGAAGTTATGTATGTACATATATATTGTGTGCAAAATTTAAGTGTATACTAAGTATGTGTGTTAGATAAATAAAGTGTGTGTGTATATAAATATAAAGTGTAGTGTGTTCGCCGTTATTATCAGCTGTTCATAAGATGGATCGCCTGAGGGAAGAAACTGGTCCTGTGTCTGGTTGTTCTAGTGGTCAGTGCTCTGTAGCGTCGACCAGATGGCAACAGTTCAAAGAGGGAGTGTGCTGGATGTGAGGGGTCCAGAGTGATTTTGACAGCCCTTTTTCTCACTCTGGATAAGTACAGTTCTTGAATAGATGGGAGAGTTGAACCGATGATTCGCTCAGCAGTCCGGACTACCCTCTGTAGTCTTCTGAGGTCAGATTTAGAAGCCAGTGTGCAAGCACGGGGAAGAGACCGGTCTCCTGAGGAGAGGCGCATTGGGCTTTTAAACAGCGGTGGTGATGAGGCTCCATTTCCTTCAGGTGTGCCCCATTACACGCCACCAGCCCTGACTCGTCCAGCGCCCCTCCTCTCACACACCCACTCCAGTCGGGAGCCTGGTGAAGGGCGGCGATTTAGGACGGGGATGCCGGTTACAATCAGGGAGGAGGCAGCTGACTCGTCAGAATATATAGATATATAAAACAAAAAATGTATTTTAAACTGTAAATATGCTTCCACTATTCGAGCTCGCCGATTGGTTTAAGAATGAACAGATCATTTATCTTAGATAATTTTGCTGCATAAATGGCTGTCAACAGGGTTCCTGAAAAGAACAAATGGACATGTTTCTCCATCTACAAGTAGGCCTGACACTGAAAAGAATCAAAATAAATCAAAATGAAAATACAGTACTGACTACAGCGCATGTGTTTGTTTGCTCAGAAGTCTTATCAATTGAATTTTGAAACGGAACAAACTACGACGGCACTTGGGAGACTAAACACAGTGAATATTTGTCCTAACTTATCATAAAGAAATGCTTTATTTTTATTGTTTTGTAATATCTGTGTCATATATTTACTTATGTGTCAAGGTAGATTGGAGTCTTATTATAGAATTTGATTACAGAAAAACAGTTTTAAACAGGGTAATGGATCAAAACATACAAGTAACAGGATGTACATTAATCTTACATTTTATCACCTTTTTTACAAAGATTATAGAATAGATTTAGTCTATAACCAAGATTTCAATACTTGATGATTGTGAATGGGATTTTTTTTAGCGAGTCATTAAATTACTTGAGACTTCAAGACTGGACTCAGACTCCAGCGACAAAGACTTCAGACTTGACTAGGACTCTAGCGATAAAGACTTCAGACTTGACTAAGACTCCAACGATAAAGACTTCAGACTTGACTAGGACTTCAGCGATAAAGACTTCAAACTTTACTCAGACTCTAGCGATAAAGACTTCAGACTTTACTCAGACTCTAGCGATAAAGACTTCAGACTTGACTAAGACTCCAACGATAAAGACTTCAGACTTGACTAGGACTCCAGCAAAAAGACTTCAGACTTGACTAGGACTCCAGCAAAAAGACTTCAGACTTGACTAGAACTCCAGCAAAAAGACTTCAGACTTGACTAGCACTCTAGGTTAGACACTTCAGACTTGACTAGGACTTCAGCAATAAAGACTTCAAACTTTACTCAGACTCTAGCGATAAAGACTTCAGACTTGACTAAGACTCCAACGATAAAGACTTCAGACTTGACTAGGACTCCAGCAAAAAGACTTCAGACTTGACTAGGACTCCAGCAAAAAGACTTCAGACTTGACTAGGACTCCAGCAAAAAGACTTCAGACTTGACTAGCACTCTAGGTTAGACACTTCAGACTTGACTAGGACTTCAGCGATAAAGACTTCAGACTTTACTCAGACTCTAGCGATAAAAACTTCAGACTTGACTAAGACTCCAACGATAAAGACTTCAGACTTGACTAGGACTCCAGCAAAAAGACTTCAGACTTGACTAGGACTCCAGCAAAAAGACTTCAGACTTGACTAGGACTCCAGCAAAAAGACTTCAGACTTGACTAGAACTCCAGCAAAAAGACTTCAGAGTTGACTAGGACTCCAGCAAAAAGACTTCAGACTTGACTAGGACTCCAGCAAAAAGACTTCAGACTTGACTAGCACTCTAGGTTAGACACTTCAGACTTGACTAGGACTTCAGCGATAAAGACTTCAGACTTTACTCAGACTCTAGCGATAAAGACTTCAGACTTTACTCAGACTCTAGCGATAAAGACTTCAGACTTTACTCAGACTCTAGCGATAAAGACTTCAGACTTTACTCAGACTCTAGCGATAAAGACTTCAGACTTTACTCAGACTCTAGTGATAAAGACTTCAGACTTCACTCAGACTCTAGGTTAAAGACTTAAGACGTGACTAGGACTCCAGCAAAAAGACTTCAGACTTGACTAGGACTCCAGCAAAAAGACTTCAGACTTGACTAGCACTCTAGGTTAGACACTTCAGACTTGACTAGGACTTCAGCAATAAAGACTTCAGACTTGACTAGGACTCCAGCGATAAACCCTTCAGACTTTACTCTGACTCCAAGTTAAAGACATGTGAACATCTCTCATCAAACTCAATCGAAAATAAAATTAGATTAAGCAGACCTAAATTACAAGAGCGATTTCACTTCTAGATTGCAAAATAACAAAAAACACATCTCAATATTATCTCATGTAGAAACATTTGGCAATAAACAATTAGCTTGATAATGTTTATGTGACAATAATAAATTGTGTTTTTTTAATATAACCAGCATCAAAAGTAGAACAGTTAGCAATAGAGCTTATCATTACTACAGTCTTTTGTAATTTAGCCCCAGGACTCCTTTAAAACCGGGTTTAGGTTTCCATTAATACTTACAAGAGAAGCAAAGAAGGAGCAATCACAAGTCTACATGACAGTTTTTCTTGCATTTGCATTTCCAAAATACATATTAAGCAGAATAACTTCATTTTTAAAATAACAAAGAACAATTAAAAAATTAATCTCAGTCTCTCTTAAAGTGTTATAGTCCCTTTTTCAGCTTCCTGATCAAGAACAATTTGTGAAAATCTCCTTTAATTCATGAAAGAGTAAGCAAACCACAAGTGACACACATGCATTATAAGATAATTGACCATAACATGAAACTCATTAGAAACAACAGTGATATCATTAATATCATGCAGCAAAATGATACGCAATAATAATATATTTTGACATTGGTCTTTGTGGAGTTACTCCTTCTTTGAGTTGAACTGAATCTCAGAGTTCATCTGCTGGTTTTGAAGATTAACTTTATTCACTGTGATAACTTGATTCACTGTGATAACTTTAGATGTTTCGTTGTCATATCACTCATAACGACTGGTTAGAAACAGATTAATCCAGATGATCCTGCTTAATGCATAACCGTTTCAAGTTTGATGACAAGGCAGCATCAGATCTGAAAGTGCTGGATCTGAAGATGACCTACTTACTGTGTTTTTTGTGTGATTGTTTTTTGTATGACTGTGTAGAGAAGATGGACGACTGAAACACTTCCCACATTCAGTGCAGTAATACGGTTTCTCTCCAGTGTGAATCCTCTCATGTATTTTCAGATTTGATGAATGACTGAATCTGTGGTTGCAGTGTGAACACTTATAAGGTTTCTCTCCAGTGTGGACCATCTCATGTGTTTTCAGATGTGTTGACCGACTGAATCTCTTGTCACAGTGTGAACACTTGTATGGTTTCACTCCAATGTGGATCCTCTCATGTTTTTTCAGGTCTCCTGACCTATCGAATCTCTTGTCACAGTGTGAACACTTGTAAGGTTTTTCTCCAGTGTGGATGCTCATGTGTTCTTTAACATGTACTGATTGTGTGAAACACTTCCCGCACTGATCACATGTGTATGGTTTCTCTCCAGTATGAACTCTCATGTGACAATCAAGACTATATTTGCATTTCAAACTCTTTCCACAAAGATTACATGTGTACAGTTTCTCTCCTGTATGAACTCTCATATGTGCCATAAGTCTTCCTTTACCTGCAAAACTCTTCCCGCACTGATCACATGTGTACGGTTTCTCTCCAGTGTGGATCCTCTCATGTGTTTTCAGGTATCCTGAATGACTGAATCTCTTGTCACAGTGTGAACACTTAAAAGGTTTCTCTCCAGTGTGGATGTTCATGTGTACCTTAAGATTAGCTAAGAGTGAAAAACTCTTTCCACATTGATTACATATAAACAGTTTCTCTCCTGTATGAACTCTCATATGTGTCATAAGGTTTCCTTTTTGAGTAAAACTCTTCCCACACTGACCACATGTGTACGGTTTCTCTCCAGTGTGGATTAACTTGTGTTTCTTCAGGTTTCCTGACCGACTGAATCTCTTGTCACAGTGTGAACACTTGAAAGGTTTCTCTCCAGTGTGGATGTTCATGTGATCCTTAAGGTGAGTTAAATGTGAAAAACTCCTTCCACATTGATTACATAAGAAAAGTTTCTCTCCTGTATGAACTCTCATATGTGCTGTAAGGCTTCCTTTTTGTGTGAAACTCTTCCCACACTGATCACATGTGTGTGGTTTCTCTCCAGTGTGGACTAACATGTGTTTCTTCAGGTCTCCTGACCGACTGAATCTCTCGTCACATTGTGAACACTTGTAATCTTTCTCTCCAGTGTGGATTTTCATATGTACCTTAAGGCTTAACGATTGTGTGAAACACTTCCCGCACTGATCACAAGTGAATGGTTTCTCTCCTGTATGAACTCTCAAGTGAACATCAAGATTATATTTGCATGTCAAACTCTTTCCACACTGAGTGCAGGTGAAAGATTTCTTGGCTACTCTTGTCTTTAAATCTTTCTGTTTGGTTTGAGAGCAACTCAAATTTTCTGAAGTTTTGACATGATTCTTCTCCCGAACTTCATTTAATTCTTCGTTTTCTTCATTTTCTTCAATAAACTCTAAAATTAAAGCATAAACATTTCATTTGTCAGTAACTTTGGGGAAAAAAGAGACACGTAAAAGTACATAAAATTGAACACAGTTGTAACAGAGTAAAGAATCCACTTTTGCTATTTTAACGATGGAAAACGATCTGTGCACTGGGGCACGTTTGGAATGGGTTTTCCCCATTCTCTTAATGAGTAATGGGCGTAACGTTCAATACACCAATCAGAGTGTCTTCTTCCATTTCCTTTAAGAGTGAGATGGCGGATCGCTATTTACATGGTGGAATTTGTTGGCGGAAAAGCTGAATGATTCTATTCTCGAAGAAACCGATCTGCTCCTGTGCGAAGTTAAAGCACACAAGCAGATCTACGGGACAAGCAGGAATCCACCAAAGCTCCAAGCGATGAGTCAGTTAATATATATGTGTGTTTATTGGCACAATATATATATATATATATATATATATATATATATATATATATATATATATATATATAAAATGCAAATAGGTAGCCTAATTCTAATACATGCAATGACTATCCATCATTAAATTTTTATATTTATGTAGCCTACACAATAATATTGTTTTACACTGTAATCCTTTTGTTCTACCAGCGCGCGCTCTTTAAATAAGATAAAAATATTGCTCCATTGACTTTGGACTAGGTTTGAGTTGGCCTATGGCGCAGTCTATTTTCAGGTCCTTAAAATAGCAATGCGCCAGCAATAGCCTACACCTGAACACACCTCTTTTTTTGACCTGCACGTCCATGGGCGCACAAATGGGTGCAAATTCATTTGCTAATTAAACAACGTGGCACTAGACGGGACAATGCAAACAGCGCTGGACTGAAACTTATATTTAATATAATCTTAAATTTAATATAATCTTTAATCTTATATTTATATTTTTTTTCCATGGCACTAAAATGCTCTCGTATGGTTCAGCAAGCACTAGGACAGATTTAATATTTAAACGCAACGCATCTGTAAAATTAATTACTATAATTAACACGTAAAACAAACAGGGTTCGGATAATGTATGTTTTTGTTGATTAATGCACATTCTGGATTCCCAATACATTAGGACTTCAGCAATGAAAAAAAAATACATTAGGACTTCAGCAATGAAAAAAAAAAAAATAACGGGTGCTGATAGCGCACAGGCATAGGTGAGACCAGAGGCCCGTTCTTCGTACGTCGCTTATTACATCCGATATCAAATGACACATCCAAGATGATATCATCGTGCTAATCCTGATCCAGATAATTGGCTTAAAGGGGATATTTATCGATACTCGAAACCATGATCAGCAGTGCAGCGATTGGCTGGTGGCAAGACGCCAATATAATGACGTCATATAATTTAAGACAACAACTAACGAAAAACTTGACAAATTCCTGGACTTTTATAAGGAAATAGCCAAGCAAACACAACTAAAGAAATGTTATAATAGATACATGAAACAGATAATAGATACATGCTTTTATTTTTATTTTATTTATTTTTCACGATTCCCAATTATTTAGATTCGCAATTTATAATAGTTGGCCAGTCTTTACATTTTTTATTTCAATGTAGAAATTATCTATTCATTTCATTTTATATTTGGACAGATATGTTACGTGACCGCATTAATGAAAGTTTCTTAAGGGTCAATATCATGTTATCTGCATCTCCTGCACTCTTATAATAGCAGTCATCACTCAAAATAATGCACGACTCTATTATCTGTATAGCATGTGTGTAAGACTCTAATACAATTATGAAGTAATAATTTTATGACAAATAAATATTTCAGCGAGTAAAACTGGCTGTGCCTATAGTAGGACTATAGTTATGGACTACACAGCATTTTTATATTATTTTTAAATATATTTTTAAATGATTATTATTTTAAATTATTGTCCCTGGATCAGTACGATACTCTTGTAATAAAGTAGCGGTGGTAGCAGACATATCTTGAGGATCAGTTCTGGTTGAAAAGAAGCGATCTAATCCTGTTTACATGAAATAAGCTGCTCCCGAGCAGGTTTAAGCTTACGGACCTGTTGCTATGACAGCAGCTCTGGGATGATCTTCGAAGAACCAAAAGATCACGCCAAATCGTCAACATTCAAATCCAGCTAACTGAGTTAGCGACATACAAAGAACAGGCCCCAGAACATCACACACTGATATAAGCTTTGCCAGTGTAAACATTTAAGAGCCAGAAGACATGAGCTTGTGTGCGCAGTGAAAAGATTTGTGCATGTGTTCATCTGAAGCGTGCCAACCTGTGCCTCAAAACACACACAACATTAAGCTCTCTCTGAAGTATTGTTTAAATGGACAAATTCATACAAAAATGTTCCCGTCTTGGTAAGTATACTATAGCAGACATAGCCGGCTGAACATAATTACAGTGTCTTAAAGTGACAGCACTTTCTTAATATTAATCAAACAGCAACAACATAGAAATCACTAACTGCTCTTGATTGGAAAGCTTTTACAATTTTAATTAAGATTCATATTTAATTTATAGAAAATCACTGTTCATTTTATTAGAATCTTTATTCCATTATTTGTGCTGTTGCTTGTAGTTAGATTATTTTTATATTCTTTATTTTTATTTAACAGTATAGTTTTCCCCTTAACATAGCACATACCAAATTGTACCAATTGTAAGTGGGACCATTCCACCCCAAGTGAGTAGTATCTAACTTAAAGCCATAAAAAGTTTTAAATATGTTAAATGGTATAGGAAAAGTCTTAATTATAATTTCAAGAGGTCTTACAGTTGGGGACAGAAGGACAGCTGGATCAGACTTCAAAAGGCAATGATGTCATTGAATAAATGAGAGTGCTGCAGTTAAAACGCAGGGCGGATGTCTTTATTTTAATCTAACTGAAGAAAACCGACTGTCCTCAGAAATGTGTAGTTACCATTTTTATTTATTTAAACCTATAATTCCTGATAAAGCAACATTTATAAGTGCAAATTGCTGTATGTACTGCTGTTATCGGGGAAACTGCAATATTCCAACAACCACCTCATTGCAAAAGAATGAATTTGCATTTCCAACATGCCTTTCTTGCAGTTTATATTCAGATCAATGCAAATATCAACTTATGTTTTCATGCAGCAAACAGTTGTAAATGAGAAAGAAGTTAATATGCCTTCCAAAAATCTAAACAATTAAGATGCTTAATTTATCCGTTTTCATAAAAATGGTCTAAAGGCTGAAATGCTGTCGTATAAGATTTTTGTTTTTGTGGAAACCTGTATCTGAACTGTAAATCATGTAATTTTATGGCTTAATACTGTGTTACTATAGACATTGTCCAACACCACTCATACGGTGTTAATTTTTACTTGTGCAGCTCTTAAAATGGGTCACAAATTGCCTTAAATTTATTATCTTTTAAATCTGCAGATATCCTGTAAATACTGAAATAAAATTCTTTCATATCTGTGATATTTTTTTATTATTTATTTTTTTAGCAAGCCCTGATATATATTTGAAACTCTATCTTTAAATAAATTACTAATATAAAGTTCTGGACATATGGCACTATAATCATGTTAAATATCAGATATTGACCAAAATAATCGGGATTATGATTTTTGCCATAATCGAGCAGCCACAGCAAAAGCTGTAGTCTAGATGAAGAATAAATACAAACCTTCTTGTTCCTCCTGTTTAATTCTCCAGGTTTCTGGTTCCTCGTGGTTTACTGTCCAGGTTTCTGGTTCCTCGTGTTTTATTCTCCAGGTTTCTGGTTCTTCGTTTTTTATTCTCCAGGTTTCTGGTTCCTCATAATTTATTCTCCAGGTTTCTGGTTCCTCATAATTAATTCTCCAGGTTTCTGGTTCCTCGTGTTTTATTCTCCAGGTTTCTGGTTCCTCGTGTTTTATTCTCCAGGTTTCTGGTTCCTCATAATTAATTCTCAAGGTTTCTGGTTCCTCATGTTTTATTCTCCAGGTTTCTGGTTCCTCGTGTTTTATTCTCCAGGTTTCTGGATCCTCGTGTTTTATTCTCCAGGTTTCTGGTTCCTTATTTTTTATTCTCCAGGTTTCTGATTCCTCGTGATTTATTCTCCAGATTTCTGGTTCACTTGTATTTTCTTCACTCTCTTCTTTAACCAACTCCATCTTCACAGCAGCAGATCTCAATTCAGATGATAATCCTCCAGATATTCCTGCTTGCTTCAGAACGTAGTCAAGACTACGGGGATAATAGACTATTACAGGTATTTACTTACCGATTCAAAAACGGTATTTTTCAATTTACAGAAATAATTCTAAAAGCTTAGCATCACGACAGAACAACAGAGAGTGCGATGACGCTAATCTTCTTCCTCTGTGGTTTAAAGGTGTTTGGCAAACAAAAAAATGTGTTTTAGCGCCAAACGCTGGACTGGAGAGAGAAGCGACGAGAGGAGAAAAATAATAAGGGGAAATTTCATAGAAATTACTCGGTGCGTGCATCTATAACGTGCGCTGTTTCCTTCTTCTTCTTCTTCTTCTTCTTCTTCTTCTTCTTCTTCTTCTTCTTCTTCATAAAAAGAACCAATAAATGAAAGGGAATTAAATTATAATCTTTAAAATTTGATCTTAATTCAGTGGCGCAGTATTTATTTTTTTTATTTAAAAAGAGCGTTAGTAATATGCTTGGATCCACAACATTACACACACAAGAATAATTCGCATCACCACAAAACTGCTCATCCCCACAGCCATGTACAGAGGGAAAGTGCTTTATTTTGAGTTTTGTTCTACCATTTAAAATACAATGATGTATTCATAACTATCAAATGTATGATATAATTAAATGACATTTAATAAATAAATAAATGCTAAATAACTATTTTAAAGTATATAATGAATGTAGTGGTCCCCTGGAGTTGTATAACTGGTTTTACCATAAGTGGTGTATAAAGAACCTGACGAATACATTTTAATTAGGAAATGAAGTGGAGTAAAAGTAAAAGTTGTTTGAAACACAAAAATTCTAGTAAAGTACAGATAACTTTTTTTTTTTTTGCTTTTTATTTATTATATTATGTAAAAGCCCTTGCTACGTGTACTCCATTTAAGCTAATAGACTTGTCATAACACTTACATATCATTGCTCTTTTGTTGTTTTTGATTGCTTCCATTGTCCTCATTTGTAAGTCGCTTTGGATAAAAGCATCTGCTAAGTGACTAAATGTAAATGTAAATGAAATAAAAAACCATGGACACTAACAGACAATGGGACAGAGGGAAATGTAAAGTCAGAAACAGATCATAACCATGACACTTCTCATGTGTTCTGGATCCAGACTGAAGCTGGTTTAAATCCTTGATAACGCATGGCAAGAAAAAGAAACAAATAGAGACATAAGTAGCATAGCTGCCGTTCCAGCCAAGTAAAAGTAATTGGTTTAACCCAAGCTAAAGAATGATAATGTGCATTTGATCAGATTCAGCCAAGCTCTGCCTCCCTCCCTGATGAGCTTAATCACTTTTATGCTTGTTTTGATTAAAATAATATGGAGGTCTCCCTCAAAGCTGAGCTTCCACCCAATATACTGCCACTAACACTCCCCAGCTCAGATGTTTCCTCCACTCTGCGTAAGGTGAATGCATGGAAGGCAGCTGGTCCTGAGGGAATACTTGGTTGTGTGCAACTGTCCCCACTAGTTTCAAAACCTCCACCATCGCACTCACCCCATTCATTGACAAATGTTTTGAGAAACTGGTTATATGCCATTTAAAACCCTGTCTCCCTGCTACACAAGACCCATTTCAATTTGCCTATCGCCGCAATAAGTCAGCAGAGGACGCCATCTCAACGGCATTGTCAGTTTGACAGTACTCTAGCCCAATGATGTTGGGGGATCCATTGAGGGCGGCAGTCATATTCAGAGTGTCCATGGCACTCTTTATCACAACCATGCTAAAATGTAGCAGTGTAGTGCCAGAATGAGTGCTCATTGGCACCCCTTCAGCTGGGGACGCCACTAGGTGACCACCTAGATCTCCGCCTAGAAACAGCACTGTGCTCGGTAATGAAAGAGGCAGGGCAGCGTTTTTATTTTTTGGTTTGTGACATCCTTTACAGGAAACGCTGGTGCAAGGCTGCTCACAGCACTTGGTCACGTGTCACACCTGAACCATTTTTGGAAACAAAACTTAGAAATTGCTCACGGTGCCGGTTCTTAAAAAAAAAAAAAATAGAACCGGTTCTGAATAAGAACCAGTTCTTGGTTCCCAACCCTAATTTTAAGAAATCTTGACATACCAGAAGTGGACGTTTCTGTAGAATGGCCCACCACATGCTGGTTTGTGTTTGAAGAGATTCACTCAGCAGATCTCAGTTGAGCCAATCGTCTCTGAAAAGGACCTCAGTGGAGTCAATCCATGATGTTGATGATTTCAACCTCCTAGAAGATGTGATTAGACAAGAAATTTCTGCTGTCTGAGATCAGATTGAGAGTCAAAACAGAGACATTTCCAGTAAATACGGACTATAGGTTCAGACCACATTACCTTCTGTCTGATCACTTGTGTCGGTGTTGTTGGATTCAGTGTCCGTTCTGTGGAGCCACCTTCACAAACAGCAGAGAAAAAGAGTTCATCTATCCTTAAGAGCTTCATCATACACAGAAGAGGGTTTAAGACTCAGTTCCACATATTAAAGGGGTCATATGATGCGGAGGGTTGGGAGTGTTACAAGCTCTTGGTGCATAAAGAATATCATTCCAAAATCCAAAGAGATATTCTTTATCAATGTTAAGCTTCTGCCAAGCCCTCTTAAAATGGCTCATTCCAGCACGCCCCCAGATGTCTATGTCACTATGTGGAAATATTTGTGTAACAACACTCAAATGTTCACGCAAAGAAAGAAGACATGCTTTCAGTAACCGCAGTAGGTGTTGAGGTAGTCATGTCAAGGAGATGCTGTGTGAATCTAGGAGAAAGCAAAAGCACTTGATTTGGCCTTCTGAAAGTAGATGCATTTAGGAATCTTTAAGATTATTTACAACAGAACAGCAATGCATTTTATGGATGACCGTTTTGTGAACCTTGGAGAGGAGGTAATTCTGACTTTGCTGACTGTTCAGATGCAGAGTTTTGCACATTGTGTGTGTGTGTGTGTGAGAGAGAGAGAGAGAGAGAGAGAGAGAGAGAGAGAGAGAGACCGGGTCACTCACATTACAGTGGAGTCGGCAGTCTTAATCACAGTTTGTGTACTGCAAACACATACGAGCTTACAATCCAGTGCAAACGTACAAACATCACTGTGAGGACGAAAACATTCCTATAAAAAAAATCAAGCTTGTCCAGTGGCTTTTTACAGTGATTTAATATTTAGTGAAGTTTTGACCATATGATAAAATAAAAACACTATTGCTGTGAAGATCACTAAGTTTATTTGTTCACTTTATTCATTAGCCTTGACATAATTGTATTAACAGTTGCTTGTGTGCAGAATGATTCCAGTCAGTTCACCAGTCAGTCAAACTATCTGTTCCCAAAATAAATGTACATAAAAACAACAAGTGCATCATTTCTTTTTTATTTAGTCATTCATATGAATTATGTAAATGACATTCAACGGCTATTTGAATTATACTTAAATATAAACATTCACTCTGTTATAAAACTACATCATTATGCAAAGTCACACATTTGCTCTGGGAGAGTCAACAGAAACAAGAGCTGAGATCATTCTATGGCATCATTTTTTTTTGGGGGGGGGGGGGGGGGTAAATGTGTTTAAAGCTATGTAATTAACCAACTACTAAATCAAACAAAATCATATTATGTGCATATTAATAAATGCAGTAAAAACAACAACTGTTAACAGATAGCAATGCAAGTACAGGAAATATTAATGCATATTTTTAATGCAAACATATCTGGAACTAATGCTTCTGCTCATTTTATATTGTTGGTCTGATTTCACTTCATGGATCCGACGGTGATATCTAGTCTCTTCCATCCTGTTCAGCTCACGTCTTGTAGATCTGATGTCATAAACAATAAAAGCAACAGCAGCCACGCCCACCAGAGCAGAGATGACCAATCGGATCACAGGTTCAATAAAACCACAACACTGGCTTGCTGAAAAAAGAGAAACATTAAATCCAAATTGTGCATTTAACTCCTTTTCAATAAGGCTTACAGGTTTTGTGGGTTATATTATCAAGTATTCATTGCAAAGTAAAAATATCCACAAGCTTTACTGTCTGGATGTTTGAGTGTGTTTGCACACACTCCCCAAACTTGCCAAAACAGCATTAGCTAGAACTGTTTGACATAATGAACATCATTCTAGACTCTTTTAAAAGCTTCAGCCTCTTCTGTAATCTCAGCTCTCATAGAAACCCTTTGTGATTATGTGATTCTTTCTCTGAGATCCTTGTTTTGTCTCAGTGTTTTATAAAAGCAACAGGGCTCGTGCTCAGACACCTGTTTCACAGCTGCCGCTCGTCTGCGGTCTGCTCTCGGTTCCAGTGAAATCACAGAAAGAAATAAAAGGAAGTGCACTTATTTGCACAAACATATTTATCTTTCTATGAATGCATGAGCTGATCAAATAAACCTTGAATGCAATTTAAGAAAATGCATCTGCCAAATGCATATATGCAATGTAAATTAACATCTTGCTGGATTGCTTAGCACTCATCAACAGTAACATAAGTGACACTTAAGAATATGTTTGGAAACAACTGCATGAGTGTGATTTCTGACTTTCAGAGTGAAATATATTAGTTCTCACATATATTATAAGGTATGTACCTGAACACGGCTGATGGAGATCAGTAATGTTGACGTCCTCAGTCTGGTTGACAGTTAATAACAGAAAATTGGACCTTGATGAACTTTCTGGAGATGAAGTACTTTGTGGAGATTCTGTTAATGACAGATACTTTGACATCAGTCTCATTGTACACACTTCTGATCTTTATTTATAGTAGAGCCATAGCAATATCAAAATATAAATCAAATGAAGAATGGTCAAGCTAACATTTTCCCCCCACTCACCATAGACAGTAAGATTGAAACGCATGTAGCTGGTGTCTTTGCTGTTTTTGCTGATAACTGTTACTTTATAAAGTCCAGAGTCGGTGGTTCTGGTGTTTGTGATGGTCAGAGATCCAGTCTGAAGATCCAACTTCAGTCTGTCTCTGAATCTCTCATCAGGACCATCATATGTCGAGTTGGTTTGTGAGAGACTTTCGACTTCAGCAATTCTTGTGCTTCCAAACATCCATTGTATCAACAAATATTTCTGTACTTCAGAAAGATCAGTGTTCAGAGTGACAGAATCTCCCTCCATCACTGATAATGTCTTCACATCTACAGAAAAATGATTAAAATAGACTATAGTTAAAGTGTATAGTTTTTGTGTGAAAATTGGATGAATTGCATTAATTAGGATGTAAGAACTTAAAGTGGTTGATATTAGACATTTAAACAATGACAGTTCAGTTTCAGGTATTTTTTCTCTCATGAAAACAGAAGTGAAACAAACAGTTGTTTTGTGGATCAGACTGATTTCAAACTAAATATCAATCTTTGTTTGGATTTGCTTCCACTAGTACTCAGCTGGGGTCAAAACTACTACATTACATTTGCAAAGATATTAAAGAGATATGAAACTGATACACTTTTTTTGTTTTATGTAAACCACAATAACACAATCCTTTATTTATAAAAATGAGTGGACCTTCATAATTAAAAACACTCATAACTTACCAACCAGACCCCACGAGCACGTAAAGAACAAGACAAAAGCATTAACCATATTCCCTGGTCGTTTGTCAGCCACTTTAAAGACGCAGTAAACCTCTCTACCCGTTTACATCAACAACGATCACTTTGTCTCTTCATGTCGACAGATATTAGTAGGTGTTCCCACTGGTTGCCTAAAGAGGATGTTGTGGCAAGTTGTTCACTGAATATGTTTTCTTACCGTTTAAAATATACGTTTTGGAGGAGATATTTTGTACATTAAGTTCTTAAACTTACACACCTAAAATAATAATAATAGTAATAATAATACTTACCATTGTAGTTGTGCACAATAAAACACAAAGTACAATTTTATGCATATTAAATAAAACCTACTTTTGTAATTAAGGACTAGAACTTTTTTGACACTAATCAGTTAAAATCAAAAAAAATAAAATAATACTAATAATAATTTTTGTGTGTGGTAATAAAAAAAACTTACCTAAGTGAATAAAACAGCCCTTAAAATATCCTATTTGTTTTCCTTCTAATGAAATTTTACATATCCATTCAAGAAATCCTTGTGTACACATTTACAAAACAGATGGACTCCTTTTCCATCACAGAAAAATCACAGAAATACTCAATATCAAAATGAAATTTCTCTAAGACACTTTTAGTTGGACATATACCATATACAATTTTAGATATAACCTATTTTACTTCAAGCTTTTATGGTTGGTTTTATCACCCACAATGTTCTTAATATAATTATGAGGAAGTAATGGTGCCCCATTGAAATGTTCTGTTTCCCACGTTCTTCAAAATATCATCCTTTATGTTGAGCAGAAGATATATATGCAGGTGTGTAACAATATAAGTGTGAGTAAATGAAAGAGTTTTCATTTTTTGGACTAACTATCTTCCGTCACTAAAATGAAAGAAAGCTTGAAATGTCTCTATTAAATGAAGTAAGTCAAGTCTAAAACAAATACTCTGTTATAATATAATCTGCATTAAACCAACACGAGGTACATTCTCTCCCGTATGAGCTCAGCTCTCATAATGTGCACGCGCATTGATGATGACGCGGCTTAATGCAGCGGATCTCATTCTATGAGTAATTTATATATTTACTCATTTTAGTGTTACTGTGCCATAAACTTGTACATTCACTTGATGAAATTTTCCCAAACTATAATGCCATACTAAAATGTTTAAAGTGCAACATTTTTAAATATGATTCATATGAATTTAAATACAATCTTTAATTGCGTCTACTCGTCTGTGTTTTAGCTCGCATTGATTTATTAAAGGGCCTATAACGCGCAAAACACTTTTTTTCTTCAAGATTATTAACACTGCATTTGTTACAAAAGTTACGTAATTTTATTGACATAAGTAATTGTAATACACTTACATACATTTAAAATGTAACTCATTACTTTACTGCGTTACCAGGAAAAGTAATTAGATAATATAAAACGCTTTACCCCCAAATCTGTTCCACGCAATCCTTCAGCAACCACCTTTACAGTGTGCTTTTATGAGAATAAAAAAAAAAAAACCCGTAACATTTAAAACAGTACCAAAAGAAAAAAGTGTTTAGGAAGTCTTAGTAAAAGGTTTTTGAAAGCTTAATCCACGCTCCTAACCAGCAGGTGTCGGTGATGCACCTTGAAGTTGCATGCCAACCGCCATTAAAACCAACAAAGAAAAAGAACAAGAAGAAAAGAAGAGACGCGCTCCGAACTACTGCTTCAAAACTAAAGATTTGAGACAAAAGCATTTTAGATCATTGATTGAATGAAAGCATTCGAAGCAGCAGTAATAACAGAAACCTGTAAAGATAGAGTTTACTGAAGAGTACAGAGAGAACACGAGTGATCCAGAACCCTTCAGACTCAAGCATGAAGAAACTGAAGAAGAAGAAAGAGGTTGCTGTTTATTCTTAATTCTCGTTATCAATGTTGTAAAACATAAAAAGCATTACAAATTTGGTTTGTGGTACTCTTTCTGTTTATATAACATTACAATCACTTTCAGTTAAACTGTAACATTCACATTCGGTGAATCTACTCTCACAGCAAATCGCACTTTCAGCAATTCAGTAATAAATGCTGCGATATTCCCATTAGTTTACAGGAGCATCAAATCATCAGAAAGAGGTGAAACTTGCAAAGAGTGAGTTTATTAAAGAGGACAGAGAGAAGATGGGAGATCCAAAGCACACTGAACATACTCAAGAACAAACAGGTTGGTGATTATTATTGATTCTTCATTAATGAGGCTGATGGTTTGTTATAAAGCTTCAAGCAGATTTAGATTTTCTTTGATGTGACATGAACAATTGCTTACCCCTGCAAACAAATGTATTAGTTCTCCCTATAGAAACATGGGATCTGTGCCTATAATGTTTTAACCCTTATGCGTTGTTCACTAGGGGGTCAAGTTGATTCTTATTTTGGCCACAACTTTCTCTGTGTTTGAGCAAATGGAATGATTTTTGGTGACAAATCTTATTTTGACACATATTTTGGGAAATGAAAATGGTCAAACACTGTGGGCAAATTCACTATCCTTTTGGTTTATTTTGTGGATTAAAACATCCACTAAATTAAACTGCTGTAAAAATGTATCAGATAAATATTTTTTTTCCATTTTTTTTAGCAGAAATCTATTAATCAACCTCAGTCCTGATCAAAACTACCAAATGTTAAAAAGAAATCCAATATTTTAACTCTTTAATTACCAAGTTCATTAATGATGTCACTGATTTAAAAAAAAAAAAAAAAAAAAAACACAAAATGACATTTTCAATAAAAAAGTGATTGTGGACTGGATATTTTTTTTAACCTTTTATCACAGTCTTGGGCATGTCAAAGATTTGTAACAACATTGGCTTTGATGCATTGTTAGTTTTTGTGCAAAATTAGAATTCAATATTTTCTCCCCCAAGCCATGACACCATAAAATCATGCATTCTTGATTGTTTGTGGATTTCCATTTTTGCAAAAGGTAAAAAAAAATATTTTTACAGTTGATCACTAGGTGGGACCATTAACCCTTTAGATAGGCCTGTGCTACAAAAGGCTTAGTTTCTGGCTTGTATATGGAGTAATATGGAGTATAACAGCAAATTATAGTGTTTGTGTGTGTGAAAGATTCTTGATTGTTGGTGGTTTTCCCTGTTGGGAAAAGGTAACATTTGTTCTTTTTACAGTTGATCACTAGGTGGGATCATTAACCCTTTAGATAGGCCTGTGCTACAAAAGGCTTAGTTTCTGGCTTGTATATGGAATTATAGGGAGTATAACCAGGGCCGGCGCGTGCCTATAGGCGAACTAGGCTCAGCCAGGGCGGCAAGAGAGAGGGAGAGAGAGAGGGGGAGAGGGAGAGAGAAAGAGAGAGAATTATTAATTTATTTGTTTGTTTCACATTAGGTTACAATTATCGCACTTCAACAGAATTTTTTAGTAGCTATAGGCTAAATAAAAAAACTTAAAATTCCCGCCCGGCAGCGCCCTTAGTAGGTCAATATGCATGCAAAATACTTTAATGTATATTAAAAAATGTCAAAACGAATAAAATTATCTGGTCATGAGTAATCGCCTCTGTGGAAGAGCGCTTTTCGCTGCTTAGAGACAATGGGCGCGTATTTGGATTTTATATGACATTGCATCTCTCAAAGAAAAGGAGAATACAATAGTTCTTTAGGATTGCTTACGACTAGAAAAGGCCCTGACGCATGGAGACTGGCGGGATGTTGATGGGCATGAATTGTTTGAAGAGCTGACTGCTTTTGGCAGACGCCTGGTTGCTGCATCTAAACCACTGGATGCGCTTAAATTCATCTGTGAAAAAGGGATGGAAAACTAATTTCCAAATGTTTTTGTAGCATTGAGAGTGTTTCTCACTCTCCCCGTCACTGTGAGATCTGGAGAACGCAGTTTCTCAAAGCTTAAACTGATAAAAATTATCTCAGAAGTACAAGTTAAACTCGAGGATGCAATCAAAGCGTTTGCTGCTGCGAAAGCCCGACGCGCACGCTTCCGAAATTAGATGTGTGAATGTGTGTATCAGCCAAGAAAAAATCGAAACCTCCAGTTTTGTGAGCTAAAAAGTTGTGTGCATATGTTACGTTTTATTCTGTACACTATCTATTAGCCTATAAAACAGAAATTATATGCAGCTGTTGGATTGTGTAGCCTACCTTTTTCACCTTTTTGCAGAATGAAAAAAAACCCTCTGAAAACATGCTTGCACGTTTTTATTTTAGTATAATTTCATAGATAAAAAAATAAATAAAATTGTTTACATGCATCTTAAGGATCCCTGATTGTGAATGTGAGGTGGGAGCGGCACGATCGCACTCCGCCTAGAGCGGCATTTGAGCTTGCGCCAGCCCTGAGTATAACAGCATATTATATTGTGTGTGTGTGGTTGTGTGTGTGTGAGAGAGAGAGAAAGAGAGGGTGTGAGAGAGACCTTTGTGCACTTACCTTAATGTATCTGAAAAAATCCAAATATGCACCTCCACTCTTAGTACTACATAGAGTAAACAATAACAAAGTAAGTGTATTTATGCACCTGCTGCCTTTTGATGGTGAGGAGCAGAGATGGCTTATGTGTGAAGTGCTGGTCTTTTCTTGATGGTAAAGTGACACTTTTTGATTTTTCTGTAAAAAAATCTACTTTGCATCAGATATAAGAACATAATTTATTATGAAACAAAATGCAATACCAACTTCAAATAAACTGCAGCTCACTGGAGGGTTCAAGCTGCATAATCATCTCTAAAACTTTGGTATAAGTCAAGCCCTTTCTCGTGTTGCTTGCTGCTCTTCTCACCATCAAATGACCAGCAGGATGGCATGCAAGTGTTTAAATCCACATACTATGCTTTTGTTTAGTCTATACTTATCACCACCATTAAAAGGCAGCAGGTGCATAAATACACTTTTGTTTACTCCATGTTGTTCTGAGAGCTGAGGTGTACATTTAGATTTTCCTCAAATACATCAAGGTAAGGTCAAAGGTCTCTCTCTCACACACACACACACACACACAATATGATATGCTGTTATACTCCATGTAGCTTCATATACAAGTCAGAATCTAAGCTTTTTTCTTCCCAAAAGGGAAAACCACCAACCATAAAGAATGCATTATTTTATGGTGTCATGGCTTTGCAATCAAAAGAATTCGTTGTAATGGGGGAAAAATTGTAAATCTAATGCTGCACAAAAACTAAAAATGCATCAAAGCCAATGTTGTTACAAATCTTTGAACTGCCTTAGACTGTAATAAAAAGTAAAAAATAAGTTTTTTTTTCTCAAATCAGTGAAATTCATGAACTTGGCAATTAAAGAGATAAAATCTTGGATTTTTAAAATTTGGTAGTTTTGATCAGGACTGAGGTTGATTAATAGATTCATGGAAAAAAATTACTTTTTTTATATACATTTTTAGATACATTTTTACAACAGTTCAATTGAGTGGATGTTTTCATCCAGAACATAACGAAAGGGTAGTGAATCTGGGGCCCGTTTCACTGAGGTTCAACCAACTCTGAGTTTAAACTTGAACTCTGAGTTGACTTACCCTGAGATGGGAAACTCTTGAGTTTTCGGTTACAGAACAGCTGAAATGAGCTGGTTTAATCAACTCTAAATTGACTGACTCTGAGTTAAGCGCGTGCACCACAACTATAAAAAGCCATTATCAATGAAGCGCCGATATTACGATTCACCATGGCATCAGCTCCCACCAAAAAGCCGTTTGCAGATTAATGAACTAATAGCTAATCATTTTATGGTATATTCATATATATATATGCATTTTTCTTATTTTACAAATGATATGCCAATAGAGTAAGAAAAATACGGCAGTGGCAATTTTCACTAAGTTTATTTAACATACTTTCTTTGCGATAGATCCTGTTTACAGTAGGCTAAGTGCAAGTAGCTCTAGATGCTATTTACAGAAAAAATGTACAGTGAAAATCGTGATATATTCTATTTACCATGTAAAAGTAGCAGTTCTTTGCAACAGGCCAAGTGTAAATAATAATTAGATGCTAGTTATACTTTATACTGGCAGATACATTTGCACCTCACTATTGTTATACATTAACAGGATCCAATAATAACAGATTGTAAATGATTACATTTATTACAATTATAAATAGCTGTATCATTATTAAACACTCGTTAGGCACTTAACTTCCACTTTTAGAACATTTTGTTCATTTTTATTGAAAATAAATTCTAATGTCAGCAAAAGCCAGACTCTAATACAATCAATCACGTTACAAGCTAGTTTTCTCTGCCCAAAACATTAGTGCCTACAAGAAGAAGAACAGAAGAAGAAAGAAGAAAAAACAATTAGTAAGAAGAGCATTTTTCCAGCGGTAATCAATGAAGTTTTTAAAAAGGGGGAGGAGACCGAAAGAAACTCTGGGTTTGTCGAAGAAAACCTGCTCCTGACCAGGTTAGGTTCACAGTGTAAGTTACCATGGTAACTGACTCTGAGTATAAGTTACCTCTCTTTCAGAAACTCAGGCTTGACTTATCTTGCTTTCTCGGGTTTGACAAACCTCCCATTCTGAAACAGAAAACCTAGAGTTTCCCTCATTTCAGGGTTAACATACTCAGAGTTTTCTCTTAACCTCATTTGTGAAACAGGCCCCTGAACAATGAACAATGGTTAACAATGGATAGTAATTTTAAGTTTATAAAAAATACATCAGGATTATCTACATTCTGCATCGCAACTATCTACTTCACATCAGGTTTGACAATTTTTTAATTTATTTTTTATTTATTTCAGAGCTGATTGAAGAGAACCAAAAGAGTGAAGAATCAAGTGATGTTGAAGAGAAAAATCATGCCAAAACTAGAAAAAAACTTTTGAGTTGCCCTCAGACCAAGCAGAAAGATTTAAAGAAAAGAGACAAGAAATCTTTCACCTGCACTCAGTGTGGAAAGAGTCTCAGAAACAAATATGGTCTTGATGTTCATATGAGAGTTCACACTGGAGAAAAACTGTACAAGTGTTCACACTGTGACAAGAGATTCAGTCAGTCAAGAGACATGAAAATACACGAGAGGATCCACACTGGAGAGAAACCGTTCCCTTGTAATCAATGTGGTAAAATGTTTGTTTGTGCTTTAGCCCTAAAGAAGCATCAGAAACTTCATAAAAAGGAGAAACCACATTCATGTGAATTGTGTGGAAACAGTTTTTCATCACTGAGCTATTTTAAAAAACATCAGAAAATGCATGCTGATGTTAAAGAGTACATGTGCTTCGAGTGTAAAAAGACTTTTACAACAGCAAACTGTTTAAAACGGCATGAGAGGATCCACACTGGAGGAAAACCTTACAAGTGTTCACACTGTGACAAGAGATTCAGTTTTTTATCAATTCTGAAAACGCATGAGAGGATTCACACTGGTAAGAAACGGTACAAGTGTTCACACTGTGACATGAGATTAAATCATTCAGGAGACCTGAAAACACACGAAAGAATCCACACTGGCGAAAGACCGTACACATGTGATCAGTGCGGGAAGGGTTTCACAAAAAAAGGGAGCCTTTCCAGACATATGAGAGTTCATACTGGAGAGAAACCATTTGCTTGTGATAAATGCGGGAAGAGTTTTACACGATCATCAAGCCTTAATGTACACATGAACATCCACACTGGAGAGAAACTGTTTGCTTGTGATCAATGCGGCAAAACATTTTTGAGAGCTCCTGACCTGAAGAAACACTTGAAAGTTCATTCAAAGGAGAAGCCTCATTCATGTCAATTATGTGAAAAGAGTTTTTCACGTTTACAATATTTAAAAGTACATCAGAAAACACATACTGGTGTGAGAGAGTACATGTGCTTTGAGTGTGAAAAGACTTTTACTTCGGCATACAGTTTAAAACTGCACGAGACGATTCACACTGGAGAGAAACCTTATAAGTGTTCACACTGTGACAAGAGATTCAGCTGGCCAGGAGACCTGAAAATACACGAGAGGATTCACACTAGAGAGAAACCTTATAAGTGTTCACACTGTGACAAAAGATTCACTCATGCAGGAAGTCTGAAAATACACAAGAGGATTCACACTGGAGAGAAACCTTATAAGTGTTCACACTGTGACAAGAGATTCAGTCGGTCAGGAGACCTGAAAACACATGAGAGGATTCACACTGGAGAGAAACCTTATAAGTGTTCACACTGTGACAAGAGATTCAGGGTGTTAGGAAACCTGAAAATACACGAGAGCAGACATCCCAAGTCTCCCGGAAGTTCCGGGAGTCTCCCGCATATTGAAAGCGGCTCCCTGAGACCCGCAAATTAGTTAAAATCTCCCAGAATCTAGACCGAGCGAGCAAAAGTGCGCATGCGAAACAGATACTGTGTTTCAAACCGTGTAGCGCGCGCACGGCAGAGAGGGAGAGGGAGCGAGAGACCTTGCGTGTGTGTGCTAATGTGCGTGTGAGCGAAGCGCATGTCAGACAGAGAGCATCCTGATTGGCCGGTTTCTGCAAATCAACCAATCAATTGTCAGTGTGGGCGGGCTTTTATCTCTTCTCCCGAACAAAATTAATCAGTTATGTCTCTCTAGAAACAGGAGCACCATGACAGAGGGAAAGTGCCAAAAAAAAAAAAAAGTACAAGACACATTTTACGGCAGACTACACGAAAGTGTACCCCTGTCTTATATATGTAAAACATAATGACAGTCTTGCTCAAGCATTGCCCATGGCAGGTTAAATGATTGCAAAAGGCATGTTGAGGTGAGTTGACAAGTTTAATTTCATCTGCATATTATTCAGGCTAGTTGCCAAGGCTACATGAAAACAACAAACTCTTGAGACCTGTTTAAAGTTGCAATAGAAAATAAATAAAAGCAGTTTACATAAATTGTATAAGCAGATTATATAAATAGTAAAAGTAATCTACATATTTAAACATAATTAACAAATAATTACATAGGCCTATAGCTTATAGAAATAATATTTTATGCTATATCTTTTAGGGACCACAACATGCTAGGGAGGCTAAGCGCAGGGAAGTTCTCCCATTCAGATAGGCAAAGTCTCACTGAGAAGGTGACTACAGCTGAGATGTATTTCCTTCCTTTTTTTGGGGGGGGGGGGGGGGGGGGGGTCTTCGGGATACCTCCCTGAAATGACTTTTTGCAGGTTGGGATGTCTTCGAGAGGATCCACACTGGAGAGAAACCGTATCACTGCACTGAATGAGGGGATTTCATTTCACTGATTCATCTAATCTACACAGTGAAATCATTGTGAAATCATTACAGTGACTAGATCATCTTCAGATCCAGCACTTTCAGATCTGATGTTGATGAGAAAGCTGTCCTAACCAGACATGAGAGAAGCAGATTCGCGACCTGGAACAGAGGCAGGCCGAGCTGAGAGAGCGGAGAGCCGCGCTGGAATCATCCCGGGCTGACGCTCACAAGTCCGGGGTAAGTATACAGCGTGCTGTTAACAGTCCCACCACGTCTACTCCGTGTGTTTCTCTGCGCAGGCCCGGTGCACCCAGGACGCGATCTTCCCAGATGTCCTTCACTGCGACGCCGGGACACCACGGACCCTGGGTGCGTCCACAGCGGAGGATGCGAGCCGGGTCCCGGGCGACGACATCTCCCCCTCCTGCCTTCGAGATCTCCATCCAGAACCGCTTCGCTCCCCTCCGCGAGACAGGACGCGACGCTGTGATCATCGGAGACTCCATCGTCCGACACGTAAGTGCTACGTTAGCCGAAGGTAAAGTGCACACTCATTGTTTGCCTGGTGCTCGTGTTCTCGATGTTTCTGCGCAGATACCCGCGATCCTGAAGGACGACGAGAGCCCGAGAGCGGTCGTGCTTCACGCCGGGGTTAACGACACCACGCTGCGGCAGACGGAGACGCTGAAGAGGGACTTCAGGAGCCTGATCGAGACGGTTCGCAGCACGACGCCCGCGGCGACGATCGTCGTGTCAGGACCACTGCCCACGTATCGACGAGGACACGAAAGGTTCAGTAGACTTTTTTTGTCATGGTGTAAAGAACAGAAACTGCTATTTGTTAATAACTGGAATCTTTTCTGGGAGCGTCCTAGGCTGTTTCGCGCTGATGGATTACACCCCAGTCGAGTCGGAGCGGAGCTTCTCTCTGACAACATCTCCAGGACACTTCGCTCCATGTGACTAGTAAGTCAATTCTCAAATAACCATTATGATGAGTTTTGTTCCACCCGCTTAAATGATAAAAGTACTTGTGCTGTAAAACCTATTAAGACTGTGTCTGTTCCCCGAATAGTGAGGTCAAAATATAAATATAAATATAATGTAGGATCTAGAAAAAATCTTATCGTAATTAAACCAGAAAAATGTAAAGTAAATGAACAAAAACAATTTTTAAAGTTTGGGCTCATAAATATTAGATCACTCACACCAAAAGCAGTTATTGTAAATGAAATGATCACAGATAATAGTTTTGATTTACTCTGCTTGACTGAAACCTGGCTAAAACCAAATGATTATTTTGGTCTAAATGAGTCTACTCCACCAAACTACTGTTATAAACATGAGCCCCGTCAGACTGGGGGGTGTTGCAACAATATATAGTGATATTCTCAATGTTACCCAGAAAACAGGATACAGGTTTAACTCTTTTGAAATACTAATGCTAAATGTTACTCTGTCAGACATGCAAAAGAAATCTAATGTATCTCTTGCTCTGGCTACTGTGTATAGACCACCAGGGCCGTATACAGAATTCCTAAAAGAATTTGCAGATTTCCTCTCAGACCTTCTAGTTACAGTTGATAAGGCGCTAATCATGGGAGATTTTAATATTCACGTTGATAATACAAACGATACATTAGGACTTGCGTTTACTGACCTAATAAACTCCTTTGGAGTCAAGCAAAATGTCACCGGGCCCACTCATCGTTTTAATCATACACTAGATTTAATTATATCGCATGGCATCGATCTTACTGCTATAGATCTTGTACCTCAAAGTGATGATATTACAGACCATTTCCTCGTATCGTGCATGCTGCGTATAACTGATATTAACTATATGTCGCAGCGATACCGTCTGGGCAGAACTATTGTTCCAGCCACCAAAGACAGATTCGCAAATAACCTGCCTGATCTATCTCAACTGCTATTTGTACCCAAAAATACACATGAATTAGACAAAATTACTGACAACATAGGCACTATTTTCTCTAATACATTAGAAGCTGTTGCCCCAATCAAATTGAAAAAAGTTAGAGAAAAACGTACTGTACCATGGTATAACAGTAATACTCACTCTCTCAAGAAAGTAACTCGTAGTCTTGAACGCAAATGGAGAAAAACTAACTTAGAAGTTTTTAGAATTGCATGGAAAAACAGTATGTCCAGCTATAGACAGGCTCTAAAAACTGCTAGGGCAGAGCATATACACAAACTCATAGAAAATAACCAAAACAATCCAAGGTTTTTATTTAGCACAGTGGCTAAGTTAACAAATTACCAGACGCCACCTGATTCAAATATTCCACCAACGTTAAATAGTAATGACTTTATGAATTTCTTCACTGATAAAATAGATAACATTAGAAATACAATAGCGAATGTAGATTCTACAGCATCTAACACTTCAGTTTCATCCATCGCACCCAAACATAAACTGCAGTGCTTTACAACCATAGGACAGGAGGAGCTAAATAAACTTATCACTGTATCTAAACCAACAACATGTTTATTAGATCCTGTACCCACTAAATTACTGAAAGAGCTGTTACCTGTAGCCGAAGAACCGCTTCTCAATATCATTAACTCGTCGTTATCTTTAGGACACGTCCCAAAACCATTCAAGCTGGCGGTTATCAAGCCTCTTATTAAGAAACCAAAACTAGATCCTAGTGTACTGGCAAATTATAGGCCTATTTCAAATCTTCCATTTATGTCTAAAATTTTAGAAAAAGTTGTGTCTGCTCAATTGAGCACCTTCCTGCATAAAAATGATCTGTATGAAGAATTTCAGTCAGGTTTTAGGCCCCACCATAGCACAGAAACTGCACTTGTTAAAATTACAAATGACCTGCTCCTTGCGTCAGACCAAGGCTGCATCTCATTTCTAGTCTTACTTGATCTTAGTGCTGCGTTCGACACCATAGATCATGACATACTCATAGATCGATTACAAAACTATACAGGTATTCAAGGGCAGGCTCTAAGATGGTTTAGATCCTACCTGTCCGATCGCTACCATTTTGTGTACTTAAATGGGGAGTCATCTCATTTATCATCAGTAAAATATGGAGTGCCACAAGGATCCGTCCTAGGTCCCCTTCTATTTTCAATATACATGTTGCCCCTTGGTAATATTATTAGAAAATACGGAATTAGCTTCCACTGTTATGCTGATGATACTCAGCTATATATATCAACGAGACCAGATGAAACTTCCCAATTATCTAAGCTAACAGAGTGTGTTAAAAATGTAAAAGATTGGATGACAAATAATTTTCTCCAATTAAATTCGGATAAGACGGAGATATTAATTATTGGACCAAAAAACACTACACAGAATCTTGTAGATTACAATCTGCAACTAGACGGATGTACTGTTACTTCCTCTACAGTCAGAAATCTGGGTGTTATATTAGACAGCAATTTGTCTTTTGAAAATCATATTTCCAATGTTACAAAAACTGCATTCTTCCATCTTAGAAACATTGCCAAGCTACGAAACATGTTATCTGTTTCTGATGCAGAAAAGCTAGTTCATGCATTCATGACCTCTAGACTGGACTATTGTAATGCACTTCTAGGTGGTTGTCCTGCTTCGTCAATAAACAAGCTACAGGTAGTCCAAAATGCAGCAGCTAGAGTCCTTACGAGGTCAAGAAAATATGATCATATTACCCCAATTTTACAGTCTCTGCACTGGCTACCTATTAAGTTCCGCATCAGTTACAAATTATCATTACTTGCCTATAAGGCCCTAAATGGTTTAGCTCCAGCGTACCTAACTAGCCTTCTACCACGTTACAACCCATCACGCACCCTAAGGTCACAAAACACTGGACTTTTGGTAGTTCCTAGGATAGCAAAGTCCACTAAAGGAGGTAGAGCCTTCTCACATTTGGCTCCCAAACTCTGGAATAGCCTTCCTGATAATGTTCGGGGTTCAGACACACTCTCTTTGTTTAAATCTAGATTAAAAACACATCTCTTTCGCCAAGCATTCGAATAATGTATCTTTTTAATTGTGAGTGTAGTTGCATCTGATCAAAGGTGCATTTTTATTCATTAGCTTGGGTTAAACTAATTTTACTTTGTTGGATCAGCAGCTATGCTAATGATGTCTGTATTTTGTTTCTATGTTTTGCCACGGGATTCACATCCCGTGGTAACTAGGATTTACACAAGCTCCAGTCTGGATCCAGAACACCTGAGAAGAGATGATGCTGACCCTCAGAGGACCCCAGATGATGCAAACCCTGAATCAACAAACAGAACTAACAATTATTCCTAAATGTGTGACTTAATCATATAATAACTTAATTAATAATATTGATAGTTCATCGTCTAGCTGACTACGTCTTGTATTATTATTATTATTAATTTTTTTTAGTTTTTCTAAAATCCTGTCAAATGTGCACAAACTACTAGCTACTACTAAATATTGTAGAAACATAATTTTCTGTAAAGTTGCTTTGTAACGATTTGTTTTGTAAAAAGCGCTATACAAATAAACTTGAATTGAATTGAATTGAATGAGAAGTTATGTATATATAAAGTAATATATAAAGAAATATATAAAGTTTCACAGCGAATAAAGTGAAGTGACATTCAGCCAAGTATGGTGACCCATACTCAGAATTTGTGCTCTGCATTTAACCCATCCAAAGTGCACACACACAGAGCAGTGAACACACACACTGTGAACACACACCCGGAGCAGTGGGCAGCCATTTAAAAAGTTTATCCTTATATTCAAAACCTGCAGATTCAACTGTGAGGTTTAATCAACAGGATGGAATTCCTCTCAAAAGAACAATGTCAAAAAGTTGTATTATTATTGTGGATAATTTTGCTTCACGATATACATTATATCATTGTGCTTTCTTGCGAGGTTCATATTATGTTCAAATGTCTTATAATGCATATGCATCATTTGTAGTTTCCTGTCTCTTTCATCAAGGGAAAGTAAAAGTTTTTTTTACCAACTGTTTTTGTTCACGAAGCTGAAGAGGTGCTAATTAAGTGCAACGGATTTATTTTATTTATTTTTATTTTTCACTGATGTTTTTCTTCCACATGTTGTTTTCAGAAAACACAAATCGAAGAAATACTGTCATTTAGCTTTGCAACTGATCATTATTTGCTTCTCTTGTAAGAAGGAATGAGTATCTGAACCTCGTATTAAACAAACCCTGTGGCTAAAATCTCAAGTGTCTTGAGGACTTTATGGCCACTGTGTGCATGTGTCTGTTAAGTCCACATGACAGTAGTAATACATTATTATAAGTTTACACCACATTGATCTGTAACAGAACTGGATTGGTCATGATATCACAGAAGTTAAGCCGCCACACCACCATATTGCTTTTTATTACACTGAACAAAATTATGAACACAACACTTTTGTTTTTGCCCCAATTTTTCATGAGACTAACTCAAAGATCTTTTTTTTCTTTGTACACAAAAGGCCTATTTCTCTCAAATATTGTTCACAAATCTGTCTAAATCTGTGTTCGTGAGCACTTCTCCTTTGCCGAGATAATCCATCCACCTCACAGGTGTGGCATATCAAGATGCTGATTAGACATCATGATTATTGCACATGTGCCTTAGGCTGGCCATATTAAAAATCCACTCTAAATCTGAATAAAGTTTTATGCGGTTGTGGCAGAAGACCAAGGGTTTAAGAGATTGAACACCTAGCGTCTACAGCACCCTGGAGTTTAACCAGGGACTATACAAATTTGCTCTTAAGGCAACACAGGTTCATTCACAGTGAGTAAGCAGGAGACGTGTATATATATAAAAGAAAATATAAATTTATTAAAAGTAAGCACAGAGGAGACGAGCAAATTATAAACAGTTAAGTAGTTATACAATATAAAGAAATACAAGAATAGTGATCTGAATAGCCTCAGACGTCTGAATTCAGAGTGCAGGAGGCATGATAGCAGGGAATAAAATCCACAAAAAGGCAAGTCACCGTTCCCTTACACCTGTGCATAAACACACTCACTCCTACACACACCAGAATCATCACAGCTCCAGTTATAAAACTACAGTCACCCCATAACATTAAACAATCAATTAATGCACATCAATCTCGAAATAAAAACAGTACAGTTTCTTTCAAAAGACAGAGAAAAAAAAAAGAAAATGGTAATAATGGTCACTTATTAATTCACAAAATAAAGCACAGCTCAAGATAAATAGAAGAAAAAGAACAGTGCAATTTTTACAAAACAATATAGAAGAAACAACCAATGAAAAGAAACACATGATGACAAATCTTCAATGTCTAATTACACACTATTACTATTGTTAGCTGTGTTTTGGGAGATATAAAGTACTTTTGTACCTATTTACCACAAAAATCCTCAACCACACCATTAGCTTGCATGTGAAATATAACATTTTTGCAAAAAAATAAAAATAAGATTATCTAAATTTGATTTAAGTTGTTTCTGGGAATTGATCTAGGTGTTTGATGTTGAATTATGCTATCTGCTGGTTCGAGACAAAAACTTGTAGAAATCATCTTTTTGAAAGAATAGTGTAATGAGCATAAAAACCCAGCAGAGGCCCATAGAGACCCATTCATTTTTCTGGAAGCAGCCAACTACTCACAAATTTTCTGAAATATATTTTAAATATGTATTTATTGAAACATTATAAAATACATAAAAAAAAAAAAATTCTCAAAGGTTAGAATATGTTTTGTTGTTTGCGGTATTTTGAAGTGCCCACTTTTGCAATAATCCCATATAAATTGTTACATTATACAGCAACTCCCATGTTACAAAAACAGCCTTCTTTCACCTCAGAAACACTGCTAAGCTTCGGTACAATTGATATATATATATATATATATATATATATATATATATATACTAATTCTAATTCTTTAATGTTTGGCCACTTCTTTACAATAGAAATGCTACTGTAATTTCTTAAACAAGCATGTGGACATCGAACCACATAAACTCTTAACTCTTTATTCTGAAATGGCGATGAAAAATAATTGCAACTCACATAATTAGAAACACATTGTATTCTCCTGTTTTAGCTTAGGTTTACAAATGATAGCACTATTCTATGATATATTAATGATTTTTTTTTTTTTTTTTTACTTTGCACAAGAAAATCATTTTAATTACTTTGGTGTTACTGGAATAGCCTCCATAACTCTTCAGAATCAACAAAAATCTAAGATAGTTTAGTTTAATTAAGGTTGGCTTGTCATGGTCAATTTAGAAGAAATCTTTACATTTCTCCTATATTGACCAAAACAAGCTAACCTGCATAATATTCATGCCAGGAGGAACGACTCTCATTATCTGCGTAAGTTCTGTATTAAATTTTAGTTATTTTCTTTACCCCATTCACAAGCAGTGCCTTGTCAAAAGTTTGCATATATGCGCATATTATTTAGCCTAGTCAACACCTGTATATTCAATGGGGAGATTGTGATGACGATTTAGAAACAACTTTTACTGTAGGTTTTTCACATGCCTCCAATAAAGTAGGCTACAGTAGATTATGCTACTTCCCAGCCGGCACATGACCGACCTTCAACGTTGAAATATGGTTGAAATAAGGTCAGTTGTGGTTTCAACGTTGAAACAACGTTGATTCAACGTTTAAAGCTGAATGGTTGAAAAACATCCAGCACATGACCAACTTTCAATGTTGAAATATGGTTGAAATAAGGTCAGTTGTGGTTTCAACGTTGAAACAACGTTGATTCAACGTTTAAAGATGAACTGTTGAAAAACTTCCAGCACATGACCAACTTTCAACATTGAAATATGGTTGAAATAAGGTCAGTTGTTTTAATGAAACAATGTTAAAAATGTTTAATGCTAAATGGTAGAAAAAGGTTAACAAGCTTTTAAATTATTTATATTAAATTATTTAAATTAATTATTATTTTAATAGCATTTAAAAATATTTTAGTCATGATACCTATTCTAAAATCTAAAGGTATATGTTAAATATTATCATCATTAACAACAATAAAACTATACATTTCGCTGCTTTATCACACTGAAACAACTCCCATTGGTAGTTTTATTTTATTACTTCTATCATGATTGGTTAATCTGGCTGTCATTCAGGAAACTGGACAATGAATCGGTTCGCGCTTTTCTACATTTAAAAATATGACCGTTATTGTCGTCTTTCTGTGAGTGAGGCGGCTAACTGTGAGCTGCTGCTCGTTATATCTGACTGCTCGGTCGGTCCCGAATTATTTCATATTTGCCTGTACATTTTTTATTTATTTTGAGCGAATTTGAGTCGTGACCTGTCAATGGAGAACAAAAACTGTGAACACAAGAAAGGTCAGGTGTTCTGCGAGGTCCTGAAAACATCCTGTCAAAATGAGGTAAGAAAATCGCTAACTTTATCTTTATTATCTTTTGAAAATAGTAAAGTATTACCAGAGTTTACAAATGGGTAGTTAAAAGGACATGTAACCTGCAGATAAATAAATACCCGTGTGTCTATTTTTGCATTGCTTTATCACAGCTGATCAAGTTAGATGCTCACCTAATGTGTTACTGGTGAGTTATGTGTTAATGTCTGTCTTTTAGAGATTTTCCCATATTTTCCTGATATGAATCCCATGCATTAGGTGTGTTATATATGTTTGTATTCTTATAATAGTTTCAAAGTGTTTTCTGCAACATATAAGTGCAAATGTCGGTATTTAAATAATATAATTTTAATGAATTAATGAAAATGAAAAAAGAAAAAAAAAAGGATTGTTTAAAGCCATGGTTCTCAAAGTGTCAGGCCCCCTCTAGTTGTTTTGCAGGTGAATCACTAAATTAAACTAATTAATGTTAATACATTTTAACTTAATCTTTGAGTAAGTTTTTTTTTTTTTTGCACATTTAAGTATGTTACAGTTAAAGTACAGTACAGTTTTGTAACTTTTGTTACATAATTACATTTAAAATTAAATTTTAATTTAAACTTTTTTTTCTTTTCATTTACCTGTGTATGTAAGCACAGTTGTAGTGTTAATGTTCAAACTGTATTTACCATGGTAAAGTGTCTGACAATTAATTTTCTTATTAGAATAAAACTGCCTCATTTTTTAACTATAGACCTGTAGCTGAATAGTTTGGCCTACTACACTGCTGAAATGTAATGTTGGTCATTATGGTGCAACTTAATATTTAATAACAAATATTTTCTGAAGTGGTACTTATAAAAAGTTTGAGAATCAATGGTTTAAAGCAGTGGTCTCAAACTCAATTCCTGGAGGGCCACAGCTCTGCAGAGTTTAGCTCCAACCAGCTCCAAATCACACCTGCTTGGAAGTTTCTAGTAATCCTGAAGACCTTGATTAGCTGAATCAGGTGTGTTTGATTATGGTTGGAGCAAACTGTGCAGAGCTGTGGCCCTCCAGGAATTGAGTTTGAGATCAATGGTTTAAAGAAATGGTATAATATGAAATCCTGCTTTTTAAGAACTTTTCAGTAAACTCTTTCTTCTTTCCCCTTGTAGAGTCATCGAGGATCCAGCTTGTTCTTGAAACATTGGTAAGAAATTGTTCTTCTGCTACATTGCACTGTCACTTCTGCTAGAGATGCTTTGACCTTTTGTGATAGGTTTTGATTGTGCTTAGTTTAATAAAAATGTACTGAATTTGATTTGACTTGTTTTACTACACTGTAATGTTAGTGTTCTGTTTAAAACAGTGTAACTGGGGGCTCTGAAAACACTGCTTGTGAATAATTTGTTAATATTGTACATTTTCATCTGAATACATTAAGTGCTTAATGAATAGTGTTGTCCACTTTGTTTCCAACCTCACTGTTACTGAACTGTAAAGTGAAAATATTGTGTGATTTATTTTGCATTCAGTTTTCAGTTAAATATATTTCACAATATCAAAGTTATTGTCAAACATTGTGAACATATCTAAACAAACTGGTTAAATCTTATGTGCCCTCCAGAAGTTTGCACTCTGCAAGTGAACGACGCCTTGTGGTGCCATCCCAAAGAGGTTCAAAATCACTCTCACGGATCTTTTCCTGGACTGTGCCCAGCTGGTGGAATCACCTCCCAATCTCAATCCGAACTGCTGAGTCTTTACTCATTTTCAAGAAACATCTTAAGACTCATCTTTTTCACCAGAACTTAACCAACTAATGCTAGCACTTTTCCTTCTTTTCTTGTCTTTCATATTGAAAAAAAAAAAAAAAAACCTGGCTATGCGTTCTGTACTAGACTCACTGAGACTTGTCATGGCACTTGTATACTGTTGTTGTTCTCTTGTACACCTGACTGCTTCTGTTGTTTCATTTGTAAGTCGCTTTGGATAAAAGCGTCTGTTAAATGATTAAATGTAAATGTTTATACAGGACGGTACAGAAAGTGCACAAGTGGGAGAGAGTGGAGGGGACGGCGTCAGAAAGGACCTAGCGCTGGGACACTTTCAAGGATCACCCGAAGCACAACCACACTGTATACACTAAGGCTGCTGGTTCTAACATTTTAGAGTGCCCTGCGGTAGAAATCTCATTCTGCATTCCCCACGGTAAAGAAGACACAGTCCGGGGGGGGTTCCCATTAGAAATCAACTGGTGGAAGGTTCCCTTCTCGAACTGTTCAACACATTTTCACTGCACAAATGTACACAACTCTTGTAATGAGACACATTACTAAAACATGTTTTTGACAGAAACTGTAGGTTTCCACCAAAATAAAAGATCCACTGGTTTCAGTCAGTAAGTGCTGCAAAAAAAATATGCATTTATGTGCCAAATTATTTCACAAAAACCTTTAAATATTATTGTATTTGGATTGTTCTACTACCTGTTTTTAGCATTACCTCCATGCATACTCTGCATAATAAAGTGTGGGATTATTTTCATCTGTTTTATACAGTATGTTTCCAAAATTAAACTGCTGTTTGACAATTTTGAGCATGTGGTAGTTTATTGAAGTTGTTTGTAAAGCCATTGCTGCCAGTCATTAGACTTTTAGCCTTGCATGTACCTTGTTGATCTAAATGCCAACTAGGATCTAGGTGTATTTACCCACGGTGCAAGGTACGACGGGGAAACAACGTCGTGTTATCAACGCTGATTAACTTTTCAAAATCAACACCTCATTCAGCTTTCATCCCAGGGCTGCAGCACGACCCTAATTCACCCATAATGCAGGTAAGACGGTGAAACAGCGTCGCGATTTCAACGGTGAATCCACGTCGTGATTTCAACGTTGATCCAATTTGCAAAATCGAAAGGTTATTCAACGTTGATTCAACGTCGGGATTTCAACAGTGAATCAGCGTTGTGATTTCAACCATACATCAACGTCACGATTTCAACGGTGAATCAACGTCGTGATTTCAACGTTGATCCAATTTGCAAAATCGAAAGGTTTTTCAACGTTGATTCAACCATGGTACCTGACGTTGTTTCAACGTTGAATCAACGTTGAAATGCCGGCTGGGTTAGTTAAACTTTATCTAGTTTATTTAATTGGTTAGTGCTAACGAATCAAGCTTGACACAGGATAACTACCCTTACGAAAAATAACCATGGTTTTATTATAGTAAAACTGTAGTAACCCATGGTTTCTTGGTGTGTTGACTACCATTTGTATAACCACAGATTTACTACAAATACCATGGTTAAACTATGGTTAATATAGCAAAACCATAGTTAATTTGTGGTTACCATGGTTTAACTATAGTAACCATGGTTTTTTGTTTTATTTGTAGTAAAACCATGGTTAATTTTCATAAGGTTATATTTGTTTTCAGTCCATTAGCCGTAAAGTCAAGTCCAGGTAGTTTGTTTGTTCAGCACCATAACCTCACCAACACAAGCTGAGAAAAACACGAAAGTGCGGATGAGTGCGCGATCTGAGATTTGATAAATATAGTTCTTTGACAGGGAAGTGCGCAAACTGGAACATATTTAGGACTATAATATAATAATAATAATCAATGAACGAGCTCGGGGAAAAGCGCACTTCCTCCTCTCTCCCCGAGGAAGAAAGGGGCAGGTGCAGACACCATTGGGCTTTCGAAACTGCGCCTCGATCGCGACACGCCTTCAGGACACATATATATATTTTTATATACTGGCTACAATTATACTGGTTCTTCTTTAATCCACATTCACAAGTCTTTATCCTATCTCTTTTAACGTCTCTCCGTTGAAGATTGTTTTTCTAAACTGTCTTTTGAGTTTAGGATCTTGTCTAGTGCGAGCTACTGAAGGACGACAGCGATTCAGCCGGACAGAAACATTAAAATCTCATCGATCATCGTAAATACATTCAGTTTCTTCACAGCTCTACAACAGCATGTGGAACATGTTGATCTTTGTGTTTTTATTAGTCATTCACGGTAAGTTTTGGACCTCGATTTCCTTTCATTTTCATGTTTAAGTTAGTCATGTTTAGGCACGTTTGTATAATTTCTCTAGTCAATGACTATTTATGACAGAAGAAGTGACACATCTAATAGAGATAAACTTGAAGAGTATTTTTGTCTTCAATAGTCGAGATGCGATTGAAACTACACGGAAGACCACATACCAGTTGCATAAACTATATGTTAAGACTGTATGAAGAACTAGTTTTACAAGCTTGCAGTCATCAAGGGAAAGTCCATCTAAAATTTCCAACTCAACTCAAACCAATCTACAACTTTATGTAACTAACATGAAAAAATATTACCAAATTGTAGTCTGGGCAGTTAATGCAACCGTCAACAATTGGTTTAAGTTAATGTTTTGTGGTTGTTTTCATTTATGTATTCAATTCTGTATACTACAAGATGAAAACTCTGACAATGCATTGAGACACAATATTTATTTTCAAGTTACAATCTTTGAAAACAATTTAAGGATAAAATAAAAATTTTGTTGTCCAAGTTGTTATGAACCTAGGTTTTTTTGTTTTGTTTGTGTGTGTGTGTGATGGTTAACATAAAAGAAAACATGCAACTTTGATTTCATATACTATGAAATACTGAACCAAATGACAGCATTTCCATTTTTAAATACTTTTATCTTGTTACGTTGCTTAGCTATGTTGTGTATGGTCTTTATTTTCGCAGTTTTTCCCTTTACAATCTGAAGAGTATATCATAATCAGTTTGTCTTTTCAGCAGCTACACAGTGATTTCAGCTGAATGTGTTTGCTGAAGTTAGTGTGTAGTCATTAAAGCGGTTGTGTTTGTTTTCCAGGTGTGTCTGCTACAGAGACGGATGAATCGGAGTCAGTGACTGTGATGGAGGGAGATTCAGTCACCCTACACACTAACCTTTCTGAACTACTGAACGATGATACAATACTGTGGATGTTCGGACCTAAAGACTATCTCATATCTCAAATAAAGAGAAAGCATGACTTGACCACATTTTTTGTCACCAATGATGCTGGAATCGGTGGCAGATTGCAGGTGGATCAAAAGACAGGATCTCTCACCATCACAAACACCAGAATCAGACACTCGGGACAGTATAAACTCACCATCTCTAGAGCAAAGACTACGACGAAGACATTTGATGTGACTATCATGGGTGAGTATCTCAAGTCTTTCACTGTAACATCAGCTGCTCTTCCACCATTGGGCCAAACTTTTTCCATTGCTTATGCATTCTATTCAGAGATCCAATTATACTTTTATATTTCACAATTCTGACTTTTTTTTGCATAATTGCAAGTTTATATTTCACAATTCTGACTCTTTTTGGCACAATCGCAGGTTTATATTTCACAATTCGGAATTTGTCTTCACAATTACGTGTTTGGATCTCATAATTCTGACATTTTTCACACAATTTCAAGATTAAATCTCACAATATCACAGTTTTGTTTTTCTCTCATTGGAGAATTTATATTTTGCAATCCTAAATCCTAAGTTAATATCTCATACCTGACTAAGTTTCTTTCAGTTGTGAGTTAATATGGCACAATTCTGACTTTTCTCGCAATTGCAAGTTTTTATCTTGCAGTTCTATTTTTTTTATCCCATTGTTTATATCTCTCAATAATGGATTTATAACATGCAATTACAAATTTATATTTTACAATTTTGAGAACAAGTCAGAACTGTAAAATAAAAAGATTCAATTACATTTTTATTAATATTTAATTCAGTGGCGTAGTTGAACTTTGATAAACAGTGTTCTTGGCCAGCTACACTGAAGCTGTGAGCCAGACAACAGACAAAAAAAAAAGAGACCAATCCGAAATGTTTACATAGTGTATAGTGGTTATAGTTATTCAGGTTTCATGATTTCAGGTCACACGTTTGCAGTTATTGAGTGAGGGTTTCCAGATTTTGCACCATTTTGGTTTTCATGATGGGAAGTGTTGTGTAAAACATTTTGTTAATGTTTTGCAGGTGTGGTTGGTGAGATGGATGGAGTGAAATCAGTGTCAGTATCAGTGACAGAAGGAGATCCTATCACTCTACGTATCGATGCTGAAACACTCAAAGATGCTCTGATGCTGTGGAGGTTTGGAGATAAAGGAATCCTCCTCGCTAAAATCGATAGTGAAACAGGTGAAACCTCATTGAACAATGCTGACGAGAGATTCAGAGATCAACTGCAGCTGAATCAGAACGGATCTCTGACTATCAAGAAGAGCAGAAGTGAACACGCTGGACTCTATGAGCTCCAGATCAGAGGCCGTGAGGGCTCACAGCGATTCCTTCTTTCGGTCAATGGTGAGGAACTGAAAGAGCTAGACTAGGCATACAGTATTACTAGTCCTCTAAGATTATTACATTGACTGTCTCTCTTTATCGCTGTCCCAGATCCAGGTCTTTCTTCCGGTGCTATAGCAGGAATCATTTTGGGTGTTTTAGTTCCTGTTTTGCTGCTTGTGGCTGCAGCTTTGTTCGTGAATCACTATCGCCACAGGATCTCTAAATTAAAAAAGCAAGTGGGTAAGTATTATATTCTCTAAATAGGATTTAAATCTCCTCCAAACTGTGTTTTAATTATTTTGAGTCACGCATTTATCCATTTATTTTAGAGTCCAGTCCTCTGAAACTGTAGTTTGGCAAGCTACTTGCCTTCTACTCCTGCATTAATAAATAAATTAGCCGATTGCTGATCGATAAAGGTCATCAAATGCAGGATTTTAAATGATTCGAATGACCTGAATGACTCTTCTGACAGGGACTTTGACCCTCATGAACACATTTCTGTTCTGTGTTTCTAGGTGAAGCTGTGCCAGCTGAAGAGAAAGAAGAGACCGTGAAGGAGGGAGATTCTCTAACTCTACGCACTGGCCTCACTGAAATAAATGCTAATGAAACGATAGAGTGGTGCTATGAAGAAGACAACAATCGCATTGCTGAAATCACTGGAGGGAGCAGAAGCAAATCTACGTTTGCGGGTGCTGATGGGAGATTCTGGAGCAAATTGACGTTGGATGAAAGAACTGGAGATCTCACTATCAGTAACATCAGAACCATTCACTCTGGACTCTATAAACTAAACATCAGCGGGAGCACCATGAAAACCAAACACAAGAGATTCATTCTTTCTGTCAAAGGTAAGTATATCACATCTCTTCCAGTGTGCTACTGAGCCCAGGATCTGAAGCACATTCACACATACACACACACACATTCTCAGAGTGCTCAAATATTACATTTCCTTTAGATCGCTTGCAAGTATAGGACCACGTATTCCCAATGTCATGGGAATAAAGCCTATACAATTAGAAGATTAAAGCTGCAATACTGCATGAATAAATATGCATATTTTAAGGAGAAATAATTCAGAAAGTGAGAAAAGGCATGATCAGGAATCATAGATAGTCAGAGATTCAGGCTGACTTGTCAATATCGATTACTTAATTTTAATTTATCTTAAGGCTACATCTACTTTAATCGATTTAAGTCTGCAGTTAAAACTACATTTTATGACGCAGCTGTAGTAACAAAAGTAGCGTATTTCATTAAGAGAAAATAAGTGGTTTTAATCTAATTAAAATGGTTGTTTGTATTTGACTATTACTTATGTTATCTAAATAATACAGCTGGTCCAAGAGGATTCCCTGTATAGTTTACAGTATTACGGTTCAAAAGTCTCAAGAAATGTATGAGATATTGAAAATGCAAACAGAATTAATTCAGTGGCTTGTTTCCTGTATTCCTCTTTTTCTGCGCTGCTGTGACGTGAAGTGGAGTCGATGTCAGTGAAGGAGGGAGCGTCTGCTCTTCTCCAGACTGCTGCTGCGGTTCAGAAGGATGATCTCATAGTGTGGACGTCTGGAGCTCAAAACCGTCTCGTTGTTAAATGTGATTCAGGAAAGGTGACATATGGTAAGCAATTCAGAGACCGACTGAATCTGAACCCGAAGACTGGATCGCTGACCATCACGAACATCAGATTCACAGACTCTGGACATTTTAAACTGCAAATCATCAACAGCGAACAGACCACATTCAAAAGATTCGATGTGACTGTCACTGGTGAGTAACAAACAAAGAAACAAAGCAAAAATGTAAGTCTTTATTCACTGATTATCTTCTGAAGTCAACAAAAAAGATGACCTGCTTCTTTCACTTGTTTTAATTTCTCTGATTGTCTTTCAGACGCCACAGCTGAAGGAGTGAATGAACAGATGACTGTAGTAACGGCGCTGTTACAGTATCGATTCTAGGTGGCCACCCCAGATCTGCTAGTTGGTCAAGTTCGTCAGCACAAGAAAGGAGAAATGCTGTCAATCAATGATGACAGCTGATCAACTGATTAAGGGCCAGTTTTACATTTTTTACTAACACAGTAACGGTCGTACGGAGACTGAGAGCTGATTTCTGCTCAGCGGACGTTTGGCCATGCAGGTCAGGTGACCCGTGAGATGAGCGCGCGCTGCACCTACTGCTGCTGGTCCGTGAAACACAGGAGGACGGTCACACAGAGTAGCAACGACAAAAGTGCTGGAATCAGTCGATTGAGATGTATGGTAAATCAATGTTTAGTTAGTTCTCTCTGAATGTGTAGGAAAAATGTATCTAGCACTAAGTAGCAGCTTAAAGTCGAACTACACTGCACTGGCTAGTTTAGTAGCCTGCAAACTAAGTTAAAGGGGGGGTGAAATGCTCGTTTTCACTCAATATCCGGTTAATCTTGAGTACCTATAGAGTAGTACTGCATCCTTCATAACTCCAAAAAGTCTTTAGTTTTATTAAATTCATAAGAGAAAGATAGTCTTTACCGATTTTTCAAACTGGGCCTTGTTTGTAAAACAAGCATCTTCGAAATGCAGGGAACAAACACAAACACTTGCACAACTCCGTTGATGCTCTGTAAAAATAAACTCCATACTGGTCCCTTAATGCTGTTTCTCTTTTGGTAATCTGTGCAGGGTTGTCTTGCCCTGGCAACCAAAAACACACTTCTTTTGTGACTTTTCGCGACGCTCTCGCTCTGATCAGTGAAGTCTGTTGTGCTCTCAGTGCTCTGCTATACGGGAGCGCACGCTCTTCCTGCAGAAGTGCCTCAGGACCCATATAAGGAAATTCCGCTCCATCTAACGTCACACAGAGCCATACTCAAAAAAAACTTTCCGAAACTTGTGACAAACCGGAAGGAGTATTTTTGGAACAGAAATACTCCTTCAAACGTACAACTTAATTTTTGAAACTTTGTCCATGTTTAGCATGGGAATCCAACTCTTTAACAGTGTAAAAAACTCAGTATGCATGACATAGCATTTCACCCCCCCTTTAAGCATTGAAGGTTAGATTACCGCCGGTGCAGCAGCAGTTAAATATTTCTGCTCTTTTTTTTAAGACATGGATAAATACCTTGAGTTTTCCTCATGTAGGTTTGATCTATATGAACTATATTTCGCTGTATCAGTAAGAAGGTAAACAGATTAATCATAGAATATTAGTTCAAATGTATTGTTGCTCTATATTGAAACGTCAGCATTTGGACATCAGCATAGACAGATTACACTAATTTGCAATGGAAAAATTAAACTGCAAAAACTCGGACATAAGACAAAAACAAAGGAACAACTGCAAGATGAAGAAAAATAATAACGGAACATTAACTGGAGTGTAAGAATCATTTTACTATGTTGCAGTGTAGCAAGAGATTTGTCCCTTTTTGCTTTCCTTACATCCAGGTGTGTTTGGTGTATTTGCATGCGGCACAATTTAGGCTACTTTGGGGCAATGTTTGATAAACTATTTGGTTGGGTTTATTACACAGACCTTGCAACCCGAGGGGAAATAATAATTCCAGAGGGGAACAGAATCAACTGCTGCGCCATGAAATATGAAAAGCTATTTTCTGGACTGAAGACTTAGGGTGTTTTTTTGCAGATGTGTGTGTTCAGTAGAGCTAATGTTATATTTTTGGCCAACCAGTGTGTGAAATATAGTGTGACAGCCTAGATTTAAGTAACTATAACACAAGAACAAGCTTTGACTTATTTATCTGCTCTGTGATTAAAGGGCTGTTTAAAGTCTTTTAGTCTTGAAGATGTCTACAACTAAGTCATGAAATCACAGAAAAGGCGATTAAAGCTGCAAACTGTGCGTGTATAAGCAGCAAACCACGTATCTCAAATAGATGTTCAAATGAAATATAACCTATTCTGTAATTCTGTAATCACAATATCAGACGTAAGTTGATTTGTATTTTTTTATTAGTAATTTAATTTTATAGTACAGTGCACTTATACTATAAAATATGCGAAAATTAAACCATTTAAATGCATAAACAAATTCTACTGTTATGTTGATTTCTGGCCTTTTTCACATTTTTTTTTTTTTATCATTGCACGCCTCATCCATGATTAATGTTGGAGAACAAGCATTTACAAGTTTTGAGAAGCTGAATGAGCAATAAAGTTAAAGTGAGCCCCTTTTTTAAAATACCTGGAGGTGAGGAATAATACAAAAATTAATTGTGTTTAAGGCACTAAAATAGCCCATTATGCCTACATTATAGTCAAACACATTTTTTATATAAAACAATGAAGATTTCTGTGCCACCCCAGACTGGTTGCTGGCCCTTACTTGGCCACCCCTATAAAAACATCCTGGCTTCGCCACTGCGCTGTTAAACGGAGAAGTTACTGATGGAGGCAACGAGTATCAGGCAACCAGTCCAGTTTGACGAGATAAGACACGCCCACCACTGTGACATCATCCACAATTATGCCGAACAACATTTCTGCTGTCAGTGAAAAATATGAAGAACACTGACAAAAAGTTACATGAGCACATGACAAGCAACAGGTTATACAAGATGTGATATCTGACACGGAAACAAGCAGAGAGTGTTGAGTCCCAAACTAAACCATTCTCTGTCCACACTGAAGACACTTTGATGACACTGTGAACTGATCTGTGGTGCTACAACTATCACATCAATACTGGAAAAGATGTACCTACATTGTTTACTACATCTGAACCAATTCCAGAGAGTCAAGATGATACAAGAACAGGCAAACACTTTTCACTTAAAACACTACTGTGTTTACCTTGTTTATCTCTGCAAACTTTGAGTACACTACTAGTTTACCTCTATGTTTGTAGCTTGTACTGCAATTATAAAGGTACACTGAGAGTTTACTAATTAAAGACTTTTTACACTTTGAAGTATAGTCTCAGTAATCTACTAGATTAGTAGTTTTATACTGCAAGTACTTATAAGTTCTTTAAGTGAACTTTACATCATACTTTAAGTATACTATTATGTCCCTATTTAGGTTTTTATTTGTATATATTTTGTTATATGAATATCTGAACATACAAAAAATCCATAGAAAGAACAGAATATCTGTTTGTAAACAAAAACATTGTATTCATCCATTGTTTTTTTTAAACACTTTAATGTGGGTAAGTTTCATAAAAAATAAAGAAATAAATAAGCTGAAAAAAGACTGAATTAAGAATGATAATCAAAACGTAGATGGAGTCGATCAACTCCCCAAAGCTTGACTGTAATTATTACCTCTTCATCGGTCGACATTTTATTCCAAAATGTTACAGTTTTGATGCTGTTTCATGTCAGATGATTGTGTTAGATTACATGTGTTAGTTTATTCTTCTTAACTTGTGTTTTTTGGAAATTCTGTACAGAATATGTGTACTAGCGCCCTCTACTGTATAATAATAAAAACATGGATTCTAGGAGTATAGCTCAAATATATTTAGACTTTTGTAAGTATAAGTCAAGAATACTTAAAGGTACAGGTTGTAGGACCTGCCACTAGAGGGTGCACTACCAAAACAATAACAATCGCGTGGTTTGATGACGCTATGAAGGAGCGTGGAATGATGGTATGTGTTGTCTTCTACCCAACTGCTGACGACCATCAATCAGACGGAAAGATAAATCATGGATTTAACGCAAGTTCAACGATTTGCGCAAGTAGATTACATACAAAGTCAATGCAAAGACGCGATCAGACTATGGATCATACCCGTCCTCACGCAGGTATAGAGATGCGATGCCCCGCATTTGGCATGTATGCCCCATAATACTAATCTTGTTGATCGTTATAAAAGCATACGTTTTCTGTAAATATACGAATCAAAACAACTCACCTGTCGAGTAATACACAAGCGAGATCGGCATCTCTTTTAGTTGAAGTTTATCGCGAAGCTACTTCTGCATTTGTCCACGACGCTGTTGTCATGTGGTTTCTACGTCAGTAAAGGCGGTAACAAAGGGTAACTGACGTCATTGACAGGTGACTGCACTGCCCCGCGTCACTGTTTAGAACGGGAATTTTCTCATGATTTACAAGTACTTGAAGTCATGGCCTAACGGTTAGCGACTCGGACTCGCAATCGAAAGGTTCTGAGTTCGAGTCTTGGGCCGGCAGGAATTGTAGGTGGGGGGAGTGCATGTACAGTTCTCTCTCCACCTTCAATACCACGACCTAGGTGCCCTTGAGCAAGTCATCAAACCCCCAACTGCTCCTTGGGCGCCGCAACATAAATGGCTGCCCACTGCTCCGGGTGTGTGTTCACAGTGTGTGTGTGTGTACACTTCGGATGAGTTAAATGCAGAGCACAAATTCTGAGTATGGGTCACCATACTTGGCTGAATGTCACGTCACTTTCTTTTTTTCTTTGAAAACATTAGAGATATTGTTAGTAATCAGCTGGAAAAAAATATATAACCCTAGTGGTTTTTGGATATTTTACTGCAAATATCTTACAAATTGTACCTTTAAATGTCATTTTAAGTATATTTCTGTAAAGCACATAAAGCCTCTTTCTGAGAAGCACATAAAAAGTAAACTAAAAGCATACTTTCCTATTTTTAGTTTAAAAGAAGCATAGGGATATCAATATTTATTTACTCATTTTTTCTGTTAGTTGAGCTTGTGTTGTAAGCTATGATGCATTTAGTCATGTAGAGATCAGAGAAAGTCTCCATTCCAAGATTTTGTTGTCATATGATGTTGACTGATGACTGATGATGATGATGCCGCTTCTATAATAATAACACTTCAGTTAAATTTGTGCTGGTCAGACACTAGAAATGGTTATTAAGGAAACTCTGCTCATCTTCACTTTGTCTCCTGCTCTCTCCTGCCTCTCTTTTGATTTATTCCAAAGAATCCAAATTGTTTTCCAAATTGGTGCAGTAGTCCTTAGTCTCCTGAAGAAAATGAATGAAATTTGGCTTGGATCCTGACCATTTCTTCTCATGTACAGTATGTGAAATTTTCCCAAATAAATAAAAAGAAAATAAGTTATGTTAGCGTCACTGTAATAATATATCCACATAGCCTATCAACTTGAATATAGTATTTGTTTCCCGATTTATATTTCTAAATACAGTGGTACATATTAAGCTTTTATGAGTAGTTGTATCACCCTATTTATTAGTACAGTACAACTTTCTACCTCAAAATAAATAAAAAAAATCCCTTCCTAAAGCAAGTCATTACTCACAATCCTGCAGCCTTCAGTAAGGAATTACCAGTATTAAAACAGACAAGTAAAAGGTGTTTTTTCTGCCTTATTCTTTGCCCCCATCCCCCCTTTCTCTCTCTCTCTCTCTCTCTCTCTCTCTCTCTCTCTCTCAACAATTGAGTGCTGAACTGTGCGATTCACACTCCAGAGCATTGGGTGGCAGAATGGCGCGTTTTTTATTTCTATTTTCAAACGATCCGAACAAGAGAAGAAGAAGAGCTGCGCTCCTAGCTGTTGTTTTAAAAGATTTTCTACGTTTTCAAAGCATCCCGAGATCATTCACGAATGAAAACATGCATTCGAAGCAGCAGGAAGATCAGAAACCTGTAAAGATAGAGTTTACTGAAGAGTGCAGAGAGAACACGAGTGATCCAGAACCTTTCAGAGTGAAGCATGAAGAAACTGAAGAGTGCAGAGAGAACACGAGTGATCCAGAACCCTTCAGAGTGAAGCATGAAGAAACTGAAGAAGAAAGAGGTTCCTGTTTATTCTTAATTCTTCATGATGCTCTAAAACAAAAAGGTTATTAGAACAGAAATTGAAATAATTGCATCAGATTTTATGGTTGTAGTCAGTCAGCATTAAGAAGTCTATTACACTAATGTAAATGTAAAGATAAATTATTATAGAAATTGGCTTAAGAAAAAAATAAAGATGCTCACTGATAATAAAACCTCTAGTATCAGAAGTACTAGTAAATAATATAAATAATGGCACAGAGCCACATATGGTTGGATCTGAGTAGTGGGTTGCTAAGAGTCTGTGTTTATGATGTGTAATAGTTAAAGCAATTGTTCACAAAACAATACATTCTGACATTATTGTAGGCATTGCACACAGAGGACAAAAACGTTCAGCCTCGGCTCTTAATCGTCATTTATGTTAAAATTTGCAAAGCATACCAAATTGAACAAAACAATATAAATGCAAAAATTACCAAAAATTAAAATGATAAAAACCGATATTGATTTTTTGACAGGCAATGCCGATATCTTGGAAAACAGGGGGCCGATAGCCGATATAAAAGCCGAAACTAATTATGCTTAAGAAATACGAAATCATTTGACAATGGATTAAAAATAAACATACATGTACTTTAGATGACAAAGTATTTTTCAAAAATAAATAAATATTTAATAAAAATATAATTAAAAGGAAGGAACCAACAGGGCACTCAGTATTCTGGGAAGTTAGTGTGCATTGTGAATCATATTTGTCAAATTAAGCCTGGCAGCACACAGAGAAAATGACATGAATATGACGGTGGGCAAATGCATAAAGCGCAGCATAATTTGGAACCACGAGTTTATATTCATGTCAGACAGAACTGTTAACAACCTCAGTCAAACAAGAGAGTGTGTGTGGGCTCAGGTCCTGCCTTTCTCAGCACCGTCAAAATAAAAGTCCCACCTAAAACACACCGGCCAAGCAAAAAAAACTTATCAGCCGATGCCGATATTTGAAAATGCCAGATATTGGCCGATATATCGGTCTACCACTATTCATGTATACATCGTATCCATAGCAAAATCCATATTGTGAGACAGATTTTAAAAACACACAAGGTTCCCAGATAAAACTAATCCTGTGCGAATAGGGCTTTAGTTTGTCTACTTCTCAACAGACTGTGTTTTTGTAACTCGTGTGTGTTTAACATAAACTTGTGTGTGAAAAAAATACTAGTTTAGTACTCAAACGACTCAAGCACTTTCTGATCATGTGTGTACTTTCTGCTGATTCGTCAGGGTTCAGTCTTTTCAAATTTATTTTTTTGTAAGCAAATAAAATTCTTTTTTTTTTTTTTAGAGGTGATCAAAGAAAAGGAGGAGAATGAAGAATTGACCTGTCCTCAGTGTGAAAAGAGTTTGACATGCAAATATAGTCTTGATGTTCACATGAGACTTCATACCGGAGAGCAACCATTTAAGTATTCACTTTGTGACCAGAGATTCAGTCTTTCTGGACATCTGAAAATACACGAGAGGATCCACACTGGAGACAAACCGTTCACTTGTGATCAATGCGGGAAGAGTTTTAGAGAATCAACAAACCTTAACGATCACATAAACGACCACACAGAAGAGAAACCGCATGCATGTGATCAATGCGGCAAAATATTTAAGTGGGTTTCAGTCCTGAAGAAGCACCTGAATGTTCATACAAAGGAGAAGCAACATTCATGCCATTTGTGTGGAAAGAGTTTTTCATGTCTAAATACTTTGAAAGTGCATGAGAAAATGCATACTGGTGTGAAAGAGTACATGTGCTTTGAGTGTGAAAAGACTTTTACTACAGCAAACAATTTGAAAATGCATGAGAGGATTCACACTGGAGAGAAACCGTACACTTGTGATCAGTGTGGGAGGAGTTTCACACAATCATCAAGCCTTAAGGTACACATGAACATCCACATGGGAGAGAAACCGCACACATGTGAACAGTGCGGAAAGCTTTCAGACAAAAAGGAAACCTTAAGACACATATGAGAGTTCATACAGGAGAGAAACTGGTCATTTGTGAGCAGTGCGGGAAGAGTTTTGCAAACTCAGCTAGACTTAAGGATCACATGAGAGTCCACACCGGAGAGAAACCTTATACATGTGATCAGTGCGGCAAAACATTTATGTGGGCTTCAGTTCTGAAGAATCACCTGAGAGTTCATACACAGGAGAAACCACATTCATGTCATTTGTGTAGAAAGAGTTTTTCATGTCTAAATACTTTGAAAGTGCATGAGAAAATGCATACTGGTGTGGAAGAGTACATGTGCTTTGAGTGTGAAAAGACTTTTACTACAGCAAACAATTTGAAAATGCATGAGAGGATTCACACTGGAGAGAAACCGTACACTTGTGATCAGTGTGGGAGGAGTTTCACACAATCATCAAGCCTTAAGGTACACATGAACATCCACACTGGAGAAAAACCGCACACATGTGAGCAGTGCGGAAAGCCTTTCAGACAAAAAGGAAACCTTAAGACACATATGAGAGTTCATACAGGAGAGAAACTGGACTTTTGTGATCAGTGCGGAAAGAGTTTTGCAAACTCAGCTAGACTTAAGGATCACATGAGAGTCCACACCGGAGAGAAACCTTATACATGTGATCAGTGCGGCAAAACATTTATGTGGGCTTCAGTTCTGAAGAATCACCTGAGAGTTCATACACAGGAGAAACCACATTCATGTCATTTGTGTGAAAAGAGTTTTTCACAGCTCCAAAATTTAAAAGTACATCAGAAACTTCATACTGGTGTGAGAGAGTACATGTGCTTTGAGTGTGAAAAGACTTTTACTACAGCGACCAGTTTAAAACTGCATGAGAGGATTCACACTGGAGAGAAACCTTACAAGTGTTCACACTGTGAAAAGAGATTCAGTCGGTTAGGAGACCTGAAATCACATGAGATGATTCACACTGGAGAGAAACCTTACAAGTGTTCACACTGTGACCAGAGATTCAGTATTTCAAGAGACCTGAAAAGACACGAGAGAATTCACACTGGAGAGAAACCTTATCACTGCACTGAATGTGGGAAGCGTTTCAATCAATCATCCTCTCTACACAAACATACAAAAAACATTCACAGTAAGTAGATCATCTTCAAGCGAAAGGACAAAGAATCATTATCCCAATGGATACATTTAATCTTTTTCAAAACCAGCAGATTCAACTGTGAGATTCAGATTAACTCAAATATAGTGAAGTCAAGGAACCGTGAATTTTTTTTTATTATTATTGTGCTTTCTCATGAATTTCATATTATGCTTAATTGTCTTATCATGAACATGTGTCACTTGAAGTTTGTTTACTCTTACATAAAGGGAAAGTAGAAGCTTTTTACGAACCGTTCTTCCGCTTGATATGTGTTTAGGAAACGGAGATGCAAAATATACTGTCATGTAGCATTCTAATTGATCCACATTTGCTTCTTTTGGATGAATATTTGTACCCTGGTATTAAACAAGCCCTAATAAATTACAAAAGACTGTATCGATCAGCTCTAATGTTAACTTTTCTGCTTTTGGTGCTGGGTAAATTAACCCTTCAACTGGTGAGTTTAAAATATTCTAGCGGTCCCCCCAGAGCGCTTTTTTGTTTTTCCTTTTAATTAAAAAAATTTATAAACTTGCTCAACATAACATCAACCATCTGATATTCTGATTCGCAAGTTTTATGTGAAACATGTGTTTTGTCATTTAAAAACCATTCTAAATGATCTTGATCTCAATCTGTAACGTGAGATGGGTGCTGCAATGTTTGTTCACGCTGCAGTTCAGAGTCTTGTCAGTTGGGTTTAATGCACGTTAAATTCATAAATTTCTCCTGAAATACAAGTAACTTTATAGTCACTTACACTATGTGTATCTGATATTAATAAAACACTTTGCAAATTATACTTAAATGTCTTGTCATTGCTGCTTCCATAAACATCTGTATTTTACAAACTCTAAATGTATTGTTTTACTATTACTTATGTGTATTTGAATGTCTGAAACCTAAAATAAACATTATGTGATTAAGAACAATGCATAGTTGTCATATGACAAGTGCAGCGGCGACTCAACATCAGCCAAACCACGAAAATGCTCGAATGTAAAATAAAAATTACAATAAAAATCCCTTATGTTGGACTGTACCACTCAGCAGATTAAGAAAATACACCTACAATTTATTATTAAAGCTGCATCATGTGGTTTGAACAACTCTCTTTAATGATTGCACTTAAAACTACAGTAAAACTATGGGTATGTTGTGTGTGGGTGATCTAATGTTCCTATGATATTTCATAAAAATTTTTTTGAACCAATGCTTCTGCAAATACAAAGTTTATTTAAAGATATAAGCAAAAAAGGCTTTCAATTCAGATTTATTTATAAATTTAAAACCGAAAGCCCCAAAAGCACACATTTTCCTAATGCAAATACAATCAGCAGACATTAAAAATTGTTGATAAAATATAAAATGTAACTATCGTATTAATAAAAAGGTATCTTTTAATCAGTAATTATTTAAAGCAAAAGTGATCAATAATTACTGAAAAGTTAAAACTGATGAGATGGATCTATCCTACTGAAAAGCAGGGATTGGTATCATTAAGGTTTTAATGGTATTAAAGTCCAACTGAAAACTTTGTTTGCATAAATTGATCGTTTTGTGTTGAACAATTCATCCATGCAAGTCATTCCACACAAAAAAGTATTTTGGCTTCGTAATCTTTAATCAAAATCTGAAAGTGCCCCTCCTCTCTGCATTGGAGGACCTTCCCTGATGACGTAGGTTTGACTATTTTCTTAGCATTAGTTAACCACACCCCTCCAACTGACAGTAGACAGGCTGCCTGTGTGTTTGAGAGCATTGACAGCGCGTCAAAGGAGAGATGGCGACGAGGTGCATTTTCGATAGCGGCACTCACAAAACACTTTTCCCATTCCCTAACATTTCCCATTCCCTAACACAATGGAAAAAATTGACTTTTCAATGACACACACAAGGTGTGGTGTTAATATGCCAAAGCCTCAAGTGTCATTTTGTCATTGTGCCTCAAATTCGTCGCTGTGAACGAGAACCTTTTTGTCTATCGACACAAAATCCATAAATTTGTGTCAGCATAGTCTGAAGATCATCTGATTCGAATTTGGTGAATGCATTTTGGCACCCTTCCAGCAAATTCGTTGATGCGCTAAATGAGAACCATTTCGTATATCGACACGAAATCCATAATTTTTTGCCAGCATGGTCTGAAGATGATTCAAGTCAAATTTGGTGAAAATCGGACTAACGGTCTAGGAGGAGTTCGAAAAAGTAGGTATGCAACATTAATCAAAATAGCGGACAGGAAGTATGGCCAATTTTCACGTAATTGGTATCAATGCTCTCGGCATGACCCAGAGAATATAGGGAGACCATTAAAATTTTAATAGAGTAATTTATTCAAAAGTTATTAGCATTTATGTGATATTTCATTATAACTCTTGGCAACAAGGTGGCGCTGCCACCAAACTTTTTGAATAACTTCAGGGCATGGAGCTGAATATTTTGTAATTATTTTCGTAACGATACAATGCTGCGTTCAAAAAATACAGCATTTTAAAACATAATTCAAAATGGCCGACGCTTAAAATGGCCGACACGGGAAAATTGGATATCATTCGACTCGACATGACTCACTGAATCTAAAAATCTAAAGATTTTTGCCAAACCATTCAGAAGTTCTAAGCCAAATATGCATTTTTCATATCTCCTGACCACTAGGTGGCGCTGTGTCGAAACACTACAGTTAGTCTCAGGTCATGGTTATTATAACACACACCAAGTTTGGTCTCAATATTCCAAACCGTTGCGGAGATATATGCTCATGTGTATTTTTGTGTGCTTTTCGTCAGATTTTTTCACATGTCATTCGAGAACGGTTGGACGAATCAACTTGAATTCCATAACTTTTTGCCAGCATGGTCTGAAGATGATCTAAGCCAATTTTCGTGAAAATCGGACAAACCATCTAGGACGGGTTTGAAAAAGTAGGATTTTTGAAAAATTGAATTTAAACCTTGCGATTTTTGAATTTTGGGTTCATTCAATTTGGCATGAGCCAAGGATTCAGCCTTGGCTGAAGGATTTGTGTTTAAAATGAATACATACAAAAGGTTAACCAATAATTTTGATACTAAAGAAAAAACAAACAGTAGTATTCCGTTAAGTAATGGCCTACAAATCAATTCAATAAATGAATCGAATGTCAAATGACACAGTATTGTCTTCCCTGTATAAACTGTTCTATTAATGTTTGTTAATGCTACTAAAGTAATTCAGACAAGATCAGAGAGTGAAGTTTTGTTTGATTATCATTAATGACCCAAACAGCTGCAGGTTTATTAGACTGCTGTCACTTTAAGAACTAATGCATGGATCCAATGTACTGACAAATCAGATTTTCTCCAATACATCAATTTACCTTAAACATCTTGTCTTCATGAATATTTTCATAGTTTTGACGTCACTTCCTGTTTTTTGCTACAGCGCGTTTTGAGTTTGAGCTACATCAAGTTCATTCTTTGTCTATTTTTATTCTTACAAATAAAATAAAAAAAACACCATCACTTCCTTTTCTAAACCACGTGAATATATCCCATATTGTATTCTACAACAAAAACAATCAGAGCCCCTTATCACTAGTTTTATTTTGATTTTCCATGTCCACTATTAGCTTTTAGACCATTAGCATCACAAGTGTGGTTGCCGCTTATCTTACTTACATTGCTAATACTCTATTCACACATTACCTTTGTTATACTTACTGTTACTTGCTTTACATACTCATACAATTACAAAACTATAGGGGTATTCAAGGGTAGGCTTTAAGGTGGTTAAGATCCTACCCGACCAATCGCGATCACTTTGTTTTATTTAATTTATTCAGCTTTCAGATGATGTACAAAATCTCAATTTAAATGACTGATGCGTGTTCCAGGGCCACAAATGTCTTGAAATTATTGCATATAGAAACATTTGGCTAGATTCAAATAGCTTCACAATATTCATGCTGCAATAATAACTTGCAAGTGTTTTTTGTGTGCCTGTGTAGATTAGATGAATTATTGAAACACTTCCCACATGCAGTGCAGTGATACGGTTTCTCTCCAGTGTGAATCATCTCATGTCTTTTCAGATGTGTTGACCGACTGAATCTTTTGCCACAGTGTGAACATGTGTGCAGTTTCTCTCCAGTGTGAACTCTCATGTGAGCATCAAGATTATATTTGCTTGTCAAAATCTTTCCACAGGTGAAAGTGCAGGTGAAAGATTTCTTGGCTCTTATTTTCTTTAAATCTTTCCGTTTGGTTTGAGAGCAACTCAAAGGTTTTTTTCCAGTTTTAACATGATTTCTTCCCTCAGATTCACTTAATTCTTCTTTCTTCTCACTTTCTTCAACTCTGAAATAAAAGTAAAAACAGTTCAGTTTTTATGTGAAAGGACAGAAATATTAATGCTGATGAAACAGTGGAACGTAGACAATTTTGTGCTAGGGCTATATATATATATATATATATATATATATATATTTTTTTTTTTTTTTTTTCTTAAAGACAGAAAACAACAGTCAGTGATTCAGAATCATTGTGACTCTTAGGAGACTAACTTTCACAGAAGAGACTTTGTTGCTCTGCAAATAAATATTAACTACTTACTGTGATTTAAGACTGTGCTGATCTGGTTTCTTCACTGCGTGGATCTTCATGTGACTTTTAATAGTGCTTGTTTCGCACTGATCAGATGTGTTCGGTTTCTCTCCAGTGTGGATCCTCTTATGTTTTTTCAGGGTTCCTAACCGATTGAATCTCTTGTTGCAGTGTGAACACTTGTAAGGTTTCTCTCCAGTGTGGATCCTCTCATGTATTTTCAGGTATGAAGACCGATTGAATCTCTTGTCACAGTGTGAACACTTGTAAGGTTTTTCTCCAGTGTGAATAATCAGGTGCTTTTTTAAACAGTTTGAAACCAAAAAAGACTTCCCACACTCAAAGCAAACGTAATCTCTCACACCACTATGTATTTTCTCATGTCTATGTAAATTTTGCTGCAGTGAAAAATTCTTTCCACACACAGAACATGAATAGGGTTTCTCCTTCGTATGAACGGACAGGTGTTCCCTCATGTTTGAGGCCCAAAGAAATGTTTTTCCACACTGATCACATGTGTACGGCTTCTCTCTGGTGTGGATTCTCATGTGAACATTACGATTACATTTTAGCATGAAATTCTTTCCACACTGATCACATGTGAATGGTCTTTCTCCGGTGTGGATTCTCATGTGAAGTTTAAGACTTTGTTTGGCTGTGAAACTCTTTCCACACTGATCACATGTGAATGGTCTTTCTCCGGTGTGGATTCTCATGTGAAGTTTAAGACTTTGTTTGGCTGTGAAACTCTTTCCACACTGATTGCAGGTGAAAGGTTTCTTTACTCTCCTTATATTTAAAAATTTATTTTTAGTCTTAGAGCGGCTCAGAGGTTTTTCTCCAGGTTTGTCATGGTGTTTCTCCTCCACTTCACTCAGTTCTTCACTCTCCTCGTTCTCTTCCATCAGCTCTGAAATGAAAGAAAAACAGTTTAACTTCATTTTCAGCACATCAAAAACCATTTAAAAAAGTGAAAGGGCATAAAAGTGAACCCTGATGTAACAGCAGGCATAAGACAACTACTAGAAATTATTTCCATTTTTTTCATTAGCAGTGTATAGACATATGGGAGACCCTGGCAAAATGAATTTTTCCATTACCGTTTGGTCCAACAGTGAAGGAAAAAGGCAGACAGAAGGGATAAAACAGTTTACCTTTTTTGAGCCAGGATAATATAACACATAGTACAGTGTCATAAATGTACATTAATTATTTTTAGGCAGAAAACATTGGGAAAACAAGTAAACCTATGCCCACAAAATGTTTTAGATTGCACTAATGGAAAATCAAAGTGAATGTGTCTCACAGGCTCTGGGTTCCAGTTTTATAATAATAATAAAAAAAAAAAAAGACATCTCACTGTCAGTTCCATTACATTTTTAAGACGTTTAAAAGGTGTATTTAAGGAATTTTAATTATAATTATGACCTTATCTTTACATTAAAGAATGTAAAGCCTTTTAAGGATCCACAGGCACACCGTTAAATCTTTGTTACCTTAATGCAGGGGCGTAGCAACCGGGGGGGACGGGGGGGACACGTCCCCCGCACTTTTAGAAACAGGTGATTCTGACCCCTGCTCATTTTTTTTTTTTTTTTTTTTTAGGATCCAGCGTGAATATTTCCAGTAGTGTTCTCTGATTTGTTACTTAGATTTGAGTGAAGTAACATTCAGCCAATCACAGAGCGAATCATCTCCTGGGCGGTCTGCTATGAGCTTCAAATCTCTTGTTGCTCTTCTGAATTTTCAGCTCTCCTAATTGTCACTTTGGATAAAAGCGTCTGCTAAATAAGACGTAACAATATTATTGGTTTCTGCTGTCTTTTGTTTGTCTACGTGCTGCTCGCGGAGTAAAATTATCATTTCACAATAAATCATATTTGTTTTGCAACGAATATCTTAAAATACTTTATCAAATTTTATTCTTTTAATTCATAACTGTTACTTTATGTCCTAACTGGTCTGTAGGAAAGGCAGGCTGTGACGTCACTGGCAGAGAGAGGGGGCAGTTGCTCAACCTCTCCAGAATGTGTACAGGTGAGATTTGTGTAAAAAAAAAAAAGCAGATTGACTATCTTAAACTGCGGTAGGGAACTTTTGACGCCTTAGCGGTTAATAAACAGAACTGCTTGCGTCTTGCGGAAGAACATCGTAGCCGGAACTACTTCTCTCTGTTTATGTCTATGAAGAATCACAAAGGTACTGTGTTTCTCCGCCTCGCTATCCCCGAAGCAATTTAAAATAGTCCGAATATAAACATTTATTATAGGTGCACCCTAGTGATTCAGGACAAGCCAAAAAGACGGTTTGGAAAATGGATTCATGGTGTACTCGCTTATTATATACATTTTTCTAAATTTTGAACACAAACAAAGTTACGGACCGCAGCTCTGATTGGTTGTTTTTTACCGGGAGCGATGTATTTCTGCAAATGGCAATAGGACACTGGGAGGAGCCAGAGGAGCTATTTTTCATAAAATGTATGTTGTATAAAATTACTGTAGATGTAATCTGTATACTCATTTAACACCTGTTTTTGTCCAACTGTTAAAAAAAAAGTTATTGTTCAAATGTAGTGCAACTGAAATATTGTAAATATCATAAAATATCTTTATTTCATAAAAAATAAAAATAAATATAGATGGTCTCCCAATAGTCTCAAAGTCCTTCAGTATTTTTAAATTTTGAGTATGATTTAACAAAAATAGGTTCCTGTAAGCTATCATGTCATGTTCCCAAATTTGAAAAAGTAAAATGCCAATTGGTATTCTATTTAGAATTTATTATGAACATCAGCTTTGGGTCAAATCACCATACAGCCGTCCCCTCCACTTTTAAAATGGCTGCTACGCCCCTGCCTTAATGTACCACAAATAGGCATCAAAGAGGAATGAAGAATACAGTCCAACCTCCTTGTTCCTCTTGTTTTATTCTCCGGGTTTCTGGTTCCTCGTGTTTTATTCTCCGGGTTTCTGGTTTTATTCTCAGAGTTTCTGGTTCACTCGTGTTCTCTTCACTCTCCTCTTTAACAAACATCATCTTCACAGCAGCAGATCTCAGTTCAGATGATGCTCCTCCAGATATATCTGCTTGCTTTAAAACTTAGGTCTCGACTACAAGGATAATATTACAGGTATATACTGACCTTATTCAAAAACTGTATTTCTCTATTTACAGAAACAACATTTCTAACAGTTTGTACTAAATATGCATCGCGACAAAACAACAGGGACCACGGTGTAACTAATCTTCTTCCTCTGAGGTTTAATGGTGTTTGGCAAACACACGTGTGTTAGCGCCTCCCGCTGGACTGGAGAGTGAAGCGACCTGTATTTATACACTCTATGGAACCGACGAGCAGTGATGGCCAAAAGAAACTTATATTAATTTCCCTCTGACTGTTGTGGGGAAAGTTACAAAGGTTCGAGTCTGTCAAAACCTTTCATTTCCTGGTATATCGACATGCGCTGGTACACAAACCAAATTCACTATTGTTCATGTCTTAGTCTAGATAATATAATCATTTATATGAATATATAATTTCTAATTGATTGGAATGTTTGAAGACTAATAAGTGATGTCACTGAATCAGAACATATCAGAACTTTGTTAGGCTTCACGTGCTCTGCCTAAAAGAGAGCCATCTGAATTGAAACCATTTCAGTGTAAACTGAAGTTCCATCTTTTAATCTCCCACAGTTTAAATTCTGGAACATAAAATGCTAATCCAGTACAGCGTGTCTCTGGGTTTCATGAGCCACCTGTATACATTGGAAGAAATCAATAATAAGCTGTTCTGATTCTAATGCATAGTTCTTGATATCAAAGATGTTCTGTCCTCTTTAAACATCATGAATTTGTAAACCCACCTCTGCCTAAAAAAACCAAGGAGGAATTGGAGAACTTGTAACCATTGTTACAAGACATCCCTGAGACCCACTCCTTTGCTTTCCAGGAAAACCTTGATCTAGCTTACGTTGTTAGGACTCATGGCCAGTAATACTACAGTAGTTTTACTGTTCTGAAGTTTTTCAATGGCTTTCTGCATTTTACCAGTGGCATTACCTGAGCAGTCGAAAGCTGACTATTTATTGCATGGACGGAGAAGAAATGTAAGTGTCTAAATAATATGCACAGTTCCATTGAATGATAAATGTCTTTTAACAATGCTGATGAACCAAATGTATGAAGCACACTGTTAAATAAGCACAGCATTAACAACGACCTTGAAATAAGGGGTTTATCTGATAATCAGATGCATGAAAGTAGCTTTTGTTACTTTAGCAAACAGACATCGGGCGCATTTTCTCTCAGAAACATCATTTGCTGATGGAGAGGAAACATTAAATAGCTACTATAGCCTTTTATTCTGTGAAACTGAGATAAATAAGTTTTCAACTGATATGAAACAAAAACACATTAAATAAAATTGTACTTCTTTGTCCTGATTGCGCAACATATTTCAGATGTGCAGATTCCAGCATTATTAAACCAACATTTAAATCATTAACTGCTTCAAAATGCATGCCTTTAAATTACAGTTGAAACATTTGCAGTTATGAATAAAAACATTGGAATAAGAACTTTGTCATTGGTATAATACATTTGTTGAGTATAATACTGATGTTTACCATGTGCAACTGTTGTTTGTTACTGTAATGAATATGATAATTTAGCATGTTTGCATTGTAAGAATGTACATGAATACTTCAGAAATAAATATGCTGACATATGTTGTTTTCTCATTAAGCTTGTACAATTTAATATGGGAATATTCCAAAGTTACAGTTATCTTCATAAAGTAGTAATAAGTGTAAGTGTATTATCTTAATTCCCCCAGCACCAAAAGCAGAACAGTTAACATTAGAGCTCATCGATACTACTGGTTTTCGCAATTTATGCTTAGGAACCATTTAATAGCGGGTTCAGGTATTAATTCCTACTTACAAGAGAAGCACAGAGAAATAAGATACAAAACGGTATTTCTTGTACCTGCATTTCCTAATAACAAGTTATTAAAAAAAAAATACACCTGTGAACAACAAAATTAAAATTAAATCCAGTCTTTTTTGGAAGTGCTACAGTCTCGTCAGCTTCCTGAACAAGAACGATGGGTAAAAAGCATAATAATCATAATTTTTCCACAGGGCTCGTTTAGTACTGGGTTCAGGTGTTCATTCTTTTTAAGCAAAGAAGGATCTTTAAGTCTTAAGTTCTTAAGTTTTAAAAAAAGCTAATTTTAAAAACAACAATGAAGAACAATACAAAATAAAATATCAGTCATTCTTAAAAAGTATCGCAGCCTGTTCTTCGGCTTCCTTAACAAGAACAGTATGTAAAAACCTACTTTTCTTCAAGAAATAGTAAGAAATCTACAAGTGACATATGCATTATAAGACTATCGAACATCAAATGAAACTATGATATAATTTGTATCATGAAGCAAACTGATCTTTGACATTGTTCTTGGGGGAGGAACTCCATCTTTGAGTTGATCTGAATCAGTATAATCCGCTGATCTCGAAGATGATGATTTATCCAGCTGATATTTTATTGCTTGCACTATTGTGTAACTTTTGGTAAAGATGCAGCATCAGATCTGAAATTGCTGGATCTGAAGATGATCTACTTCCTGTGAATGTTTTTTTGTATGGCTGTGTAAAGCAGATAAACGACTGAAATGTTTCCCACATTCAGTGCAGTGATACGGTTTCTCTCCAGTGTGGATACTTATGTGTGTTTTCAGATCTCCTGAAGCACTGAATCTTTCATCACCATGTGAACACTTACAAGGTTTTTCTCCAGTGTGAATCCTCTGGTGCTTTTTCAAATGTTTAGCTGAAGTAAAACTCTTGTCACACTCACAGCACACAAACTCTTTCATGACAGTATGTACTTTCAGATGTACTTTTAAATTTTGTAGAAACGAAAAACTCTTTCCACACAAGTAACATGAATGTGGTTTCTCCTTCGTATGAACTCGCAGGTGTTTCTTCAGGTCAGGAGCTCTCAAAAATGTTTTGCCGCACTGATCACATGCGTGCTGCTTCTCTCTAGTGTGGATGTTCATGTGATCCTTAAGGTTTGCAGGGTGAGTGAATGTCTTTCCACACAGATCACAAATGTACGGTTTTTCTCCAGTATGAATTCTCATATGTGTCGTAAGGTTTACTTTTTGTGTGAAACTCTTGCCGCACTGATCACATGTGTACGGTTTCTCTCCAGTGTGGATCCTCTCATGTGCTTTCAGGTATCCTGACTGACTGAATCTCTTGCCACAATGTGAACAGTTGGATGATTTTTCTCCAGTGTGGATGTTCATGTGCTTCTTGAGGTTTACTTTCTGTGTGAAACTCTTCCCGCACTGATTGCATGTGTACGGTTTTTCTCCAGTGTGAATCCTCTCATGTGTTTGCTGGTCTCGAGACTGACTAAATCTCTTGCCACAGTGTGAACACTTGTATGGTCTCTCTCCGGTATGAACTCTCGTGTGACGCTCAAGACCTCTTTTGCTCGTCAAAATCTTTCCACACTGAGTGCAGGTGAAAGATTTCTTGGCTCTTATTTTCTTTAAAACTTTCTGTTTGGCTTGAGAGCAACTCAAAGGTTTTTCTCCATTTTTCACATGATTTTTCTCCTCAACTTCATTCAATTTTTCGCTCTCATTGTTTTCTTCAATCAACTCTGAAAAAAAAGTAAACATTTTTCATTTACAGTAATTCTTAGTAACTGATTTAACAGTATAAAGTAGACATTTGCGATATACATTTTTTGGTCATGTTGATGCTTTATTTTATAGAGAATGTGAAGCTACATAACGCGTTGCATCTGGGAGGATCACTTTCATACCTTTCATACAAATGCTGAAATAAATATGTATACCAGCTTATCTTGTTTTTTCCTCAAATTTATATTCATATTCTTCATTGGATCATTAGCAGGGAGGAGAAAACTAGTTTATTGCTTCACATGATAATCAGATTTTGGAGGATATTCATTAACTTTGATCTGATTAGCATGAAAACAGCTTCAGCCATCATATGGTAGATTATCCAAATAGTGTTTTTTTGATGACAGGTGACAGAAGTTGATCCATTTCTTTGTAGGATACGTTTACAGATAATGAAGGATTATAACTGTCATTGTAAATATAAATGTTTCCGTGGCCATGGAGAAGAATCAGAGATTGTGGGTCAGCTTTACATACTCTATAAACTGTATTTCGCAGAAACGTTCCTTAAGAGAGGTACATTGATTGATCTTCAAAGGATTATTTTTTTTTAAACATTATAGGCACAAATCCAATGTTTCTCTAGGGAGAACTATTACATATTTTTGTTCAACTACACAGTTATCTAACACAAGTATTATTGAAAAAAGTACCCTTTACCAACAATCCTAAATCTTCTTAAACCTTTATAACCTTACTGATGATGAATTAAGAATAAACGCCAACCTGTTTGCTCTTCAGTATCTTCACTGTGTTTCATTCTGCAGTGTTTGTGGAATTCCTATGTGGAAGGGGCAGATTTACTTAATTTTAACCATGTAAAGTAAAAATAACGAATTTTATCTGCTAAAAAAATAAAAATAGCAGCAGCAAAACTGGACATCGGTTCGCATTCATTCCTCTAACAGATACAGATACATTTAGAAACAGCGAAATCCCTCCAAACATCAAAGCAATCATCAACAACACATATCTCTCAGCTTTTCTAAGTTTGCTGTGCTGTACTCGATGATAAGAAAACGACCTCGTTTATAATGCATAAACATACGGTTTAAAGTTTTTTTGACAGTAGTGTACATGTGTAAAATACCGTGATCTGCTCACCTCTCCTCAGAAGACCCGACCCTGACTGTGAACGCGCGCGTCGCGCGCTAGTGATGACGTAATCGCCGCGAGGCGGGATCAATGGCGATCATCAAAAAAGCGCCAAACGAGATTTAAAACGGCAAAGCATCTATAAAACAATACCTTTAACTAAAACAAGGGTTACTAACGTTTACTGACATTTAAATTGATTTATGATTTAACACTAAGTTTTTTTTTTCCATGATAACAACTAAAACCAAAAGCTGAAGATGTTTGGTGGTGTATCCATTAGTGTTTTTGCAAATATACACAATCACTATAAACTGAAGTGACAGACTATCCTCATTCTTTTGTCTCTAGACAGTGTGCAATTAGACATACAGTTAGCACTATACATCATACACAGTATGAATACATTCTACATTATATAGACTTACATACACATAAAATATGCGAAGGTGCAACAGATTATACATGAACTGGATACGCAAAATATCATGGATGTGCATTGAATGGTCTCCAGTGATAGCAGATAGATTACTGTTATTAATGTAGTGTATATGTACAGTCCAGTAATTAACTGTTGGAGTTAAAGCGCAATGTATAACATACCGTGTGGTCGGAATATAGGGTTGCCAACTCTCACGCATCTGGCGTGACATTCACGCTTTCAGCATCAATCTCACGCTGAAGTCCATGAGTGAGTGTCACGCCAGATGCGTGAGAGTTGGCAACCCTGGGAATATGCTGTAGGGTCTATTAGTTCTGACTGTTCATTAGTGTGATATTAGTAGCCTGAGGGAAACAGCTATTCCTCAGTCGGCTAGTGCGGAATCAGATGCTGCCGAAACGTCTTCCTGAGGGCAGCAGAGAGAGCAGTCTGAGGGAAGGGTAGATGGAGTCTCTGATGATCCTCTGGACTTTCCTTATACTCTGCCTGGTGTAGATGTCCTGAAGGGAAGGAAGATCACCTCCAACAATGTGGCGGTCAGTTTGCACGACCCTTTGCAAAACTTAAGTGGTTTCCTGCTCAGTTATTCCCATACAGTTCCTTGAGTGCCTAGACTGTGTTGGCTTGAGGGGGGATGTAAAAATTTGTGATTATGGTCACTGTAAATTCCCTCGGTAGCCAGAATGGTCGACACAGAAGCATATGAAATTCCAGATCAGGGGGCAGAAGGATTTAAGAGTGTAGGTTCCTTTCATCACACCACGAGTTGTTGATAAAGAAATAAACGTCCCATGCGATGTCTGTAAACAAAGTGCCGGCATTCAAGAACTCGAAGTCTGATTTGCATTGTGTGATTATACTAACAACATGCAACACATAGAACAACAACATTACAAGTTAAACAAATGTAAACCAGCATAGTTTTCTGGGAGCTCGCAACACGGCTGCCATACTCGGCACCATCTTTGAACATTCATCACTAATCATGCAACACCGATGTACTACGTCATCTGCTGGAACGGCTTCCATGTACGACGGATATGGACATCAAATGTATACTGTAGGAAGTGTTAAATATTTAGGAACATTTATTGATAATAAATTGATGTTTGCTAGAAAAGGTATGTTTTTTTTTTTTGTTGTGTTGTTTTTTTAAAGCAATGTAGAGATTACATCTTATTAGGAGGTTACAACATTTTGGCGTGAGTCAACATATTTTAGAGATGGTTCATAAGAATCGTGTTGAGATTATTGTATGTTTTAATATGACTATGTGATATGGAATATTGCCAGTTAAAGAAAAGCAAAAACTGGGTTTAGTTAAAATTGCTAGTGTAATTTTAGGACAACTACAAAGACAATTGAGTCAAACAAAAGGCACCGATTATTCCTGAAGATTGTTCTCATCAATTAAATATAAAATTTCAATGTTTACCATCAAAAATACATTTTACGCAACCTTAAGCAAGGAAAAATTTGTATCAAAAGTCATTTGTGCCAACTGCCATTAGAATTTTAAATACTGGGATCGGAGTGTGAGTAGGGGTGATTGTGTTACTTGTTGTATTTCATGTAATTTGTGTGTTGGTGAAGCCAAAGACAAATTTCAACTTGTGGACAATAAAGTGAAAAAAAAAAAAATCAGGACAAACAAAGGACTCATTAACAGCCATAATTTGCAAGCACATCATAAATGATTCATGAAGCTCTCTGGTGCTAGCTTATTTTCATATTAGCCAATCAGACCCATTCAAACTTTTCCAGATATTACAATTATGAATACATAAACATTTAAAATATATTGTAGTAGGCCTACACATGGTTATAAAGAACATTAAAATTCCACTAAAAGTGTAATCATTTTGTTATGTTCTTACACAAAGTAGGCATAAAATATACTTTAAGTAAGAGTAACATGAGTGTGTTTTCTGTAAATACACTCAAACGTCACTGAAAGTATGCTTAAGTTTAGTATCTTACTTATTAAAAGTGAAACTAAGTTTATATTTATTAACATAGTGTTTCTACTATAGGTCTTAGAAATATATTACAAGTATGCTTGTGACTAGCATATTCCTTAAAAGTGTGGCTAAGCATTCAATTATTATCAAAGTATTTCTTTTTAGAAATATATTAAAATGCAATTCAGTATATTTTTAATGCACTTCAAATTCTCATGGTGGGAAAATAGATGTATTATAAACATTCTAATCGAATTTCAATTATATTTTGTATAAATTTAATGAGACGTCTTTTCCACCTGGGTTGGCCATGACTGTACACGCACTAGTAATTTTCCTCATATTATTTCTCTCGTCTCATCGCTTCACTCTCCAGTCCAGCAGGTGGAGATAAGACACATACGTTTGTTTGTCAAACACCAGTAAAACCTCAGAGGAAGAAGTTTTTAGACAGTCCATGGTTTCACAATGATCTCTGTTATGTTGTGATGCTGTTTTAATACAAACAATTATAAGTTGTATTTCTTTAAATAGAAAAATACAGTTCCGGTCTGCAAATACATGTAATATTCTCATTCTCACAGTCGTGAGTTTTGAAGTAAGCAGGGATATCTTCTGTATCATCTGAAGTGAGATCTGCTGCTGTCAAGATGATGTTTGTTAAAAAAGAGAGTGAGGAGAACACGAGTGAACCAGAAACCTGGAGAATAAAACACGAGGAACAAGGTTGGTATCTATTCTTTTTTCATCTTTAATGACTGTTTGAGGCATAATCAAAGATCCTTAATGTAAAAATAAGACATTTGTCATTAAAAAGTCTTAAATCAATGTTTCAAAGTTCTTATTCAAATGTGACTGAATTAACACTTCAGAAAACTTAATAGACTTTATTTTTGTTTTGGAATCATAAAACTGTTGAAGTCAAGAGCGTATGAGACTGAATTTGTTTTTTAACTAGAAGCCCAATTTAAAGTCGCTATAGGACTGGTTATTTTTAATGATGTGGATGTTTTAGTAAAGAATTATTTGTTTGTTCGGGAAATTTTACTGTAAATCAGTAACAGTTTTGCAGCTGGCTTTGCAAACTGACTTTTACTGTATATACCTGATAGCATTGTCACAACATTGGAAGTAAACTTGTTTATCCAAATGTCTGATCTGTGATTTCTCGAGAGTTATTATTCAAGTTAAGTCAGACAAGTTCAGTTTATTTGTCTCAGAATTATTTGTGTGTCTGTGTGTGTGTGTCATGAAGTCAAGGCAGTGACCAAACTTAACTTAATTCTCCTAATAGCATGATTATAATCTGTTACTTAAATTGTGATTAAATTATATACAAAAGGAGATCAACGACAGCAGACACTTCCCTTCAAACAAAACATTAAAATCAGAAGCTAAAATCAATGTAGAAAATAGACATTTATTTCTATGTAAAACATAAAACATTTGTACCTCAAGAAACATATTTTCACGTGAAAACATGGGTGCGCCTCAGGAAACATTATAAAATAATAAAAAATACAGGTCGTGACACCTTTAAAAAGTATAAAATTTGAAGTGCTGATACCTTTAGAGTCCCTGTAATCAGCTGTGAAATAAGAAACGGATTATCAATGGCTGGCTGTGCATTAAACAATTTGAATGCACGATGTGGAGGTGAAGACCCACCCGACTCGCAGCTGAGGATGTTTGCCTCCGCGAAATGACTTGGAACTACCTGTGCAGTTAAACGAATTTAATCAACACCTGTCAGCCAATCAGAATCGAGTATTCAGACAGACAATGGCATAATGTAGATTAGAAAAATACTTTTCACAATACATAAAAGGGCATATTTACACAATAATATTCTAAAAATGGAAATTTGTTTCTCAACATTTTTAAGGTTTGCATTTCTTTATGAAAACAGTATCATCATGTGCATGTGTATAACGTGTTCAGTTAGGTACGGTGGCAGAGAGAGCTCAATGCACTGCAAATAGGAAAATATATATATATATTTTAAAGTTTGGGAGGAGCACATTCAGATAATTAACCTGGCAAATTCATCATCAGAAATTACACCATCTATCCTATCAGCTCAAGAGAGAACTTCTCTAAATAGCCCAAACCATCTTACCTTCATTCTCAGCCCTTTACCGTCCTGACTCCTCTCCATCGACCCATTCCCAGCACAGGGTTGGGGGGGATCTGGGCCTAAATAACAAGTACTGACCCCTCTCCTCGGACAGGTGGAATACCCTGGGTTCGAGAGGTATTACTGAGCATGCAAAATACACATAACCTTTACTCTTTTTATTATATGTACAGTAAGTGTAAACATCAACGTGACAACACACATACTGCAATTGCTCAGAACACAACCAAATAAAGAAAGCGCTGCAAATGAAAATCTTTAATGCAGCTGTCAAACTGATGAAGTATTTGCATGTGTTTTCTGAAGTTGCAGCGCATTGAGCTTTTGGCCGCCTTATACAGATGCATAGTCATTGTTCACAAAGTGGTCTCACCATCTACTGGCCTGGAAACACAATGCAGTGTTTTTAGCCATTTTCATGGATCTGTGTGAACAGAGACAGTTTTGACAAATGTTTTAATCTGTAAACAAATATTTTATCCTTTTAATTTTCCAAATGTCCCCATTTATTTTAATCTTTTACGTTATTTCATTTTAGGCCTGATGAAAGTGAAAGAAGAAAGACAAGATCTGAATGAAGTGGAGGAGAGCTATCAGGATCAGAAAGGTCATGGTGTCACTGGAGAAAAATCAGTGAGTTGCAGCGTTCAAATAACAGACGTCCAAAATCCTTTCAGCTGCTCCCAGTGTGGAAAATCTTTCAAATATAAAGGAAGCTTTATGAAACACATGAGAATTCATAGTGAGAAAAAGCCTTTCAGCTGTTTTCAGTGCGGAAACACTTTCACATGTAACGAAAACCTTAAGAATCACATGTTAATTCATGCTGGAATAAAGCCTTTTACTTGCTCTGATTGTGGAAAGAGTTTTACACAGAAAGGACACCTTAAGAGTCATTTGGTAACTCACACGTTAGAAAAGCGTTTCAGCTGCTCTCAGTGTGGAAAATCTTTTACACGGAAAACAAACCTTGAGGATCACATGTTAATTCATGCTGGAGTAAAGCCTTTTACCTGCTCTCAGTGTGGAAAGAGTTTCACACAGAAAGGACAACTTAAGGATCATTTTGTAGCTCACACTTCAGAAAAGTGTTTCAGCTGCTCTCAGTGTGGAAACACTTTTAAACATAAAAGAAGCCTTATGAAACACATGAGAATCCATAGTGGGGAAAAGCCTTTCAGCTGTTATCAGTGTGGAAACACTTTCACGTGTAACGAAAACCTTAAGAATCACATGTTAATTCATGCTGGAATAAAGCCTTTCTCCTGCTCTCAGTGTGGAAAGAGTTTCACACAGAAAGCACACCTTCAGAATCATCTGGTAACTCACTCTACAGAAAAGCCTTTCATCTGCTCTCAGTGTGGAAAGTCTTTCACACGTAAAGGATACCTTGAGACTCACATGTTAAGTCATGCTGGGTAAAAGCCTTTCAGCGCTCTCAATATGGAAAGATTTTCATCTGTATAGAGGAATTGCACTTTGTAAGCGAGGCTGCGTTCCACTTCACTTTTAGACACCTGCTCGCAAACTTCCCTGAGCACTTCCCCTCAGGCGAATCCCAGCTGCCATTTGGAAGTGCGTTCCACTTTGTGAAGTGAGTAAGGAAAGTTTTAACATGGACAGTCCCTCAACCCCTCGATTTTGAACGAGGGAGCGAGTCATATTCATGTGAATGAAATTGTAACATCGTCATAGATTTTGTTGAACTTATCCCCACCCCATTTATAACAGCTCAAGCATGCCTATATACATCTAGAATGCTGCACCAAACACATTTGTAAGGGGAAAAATATAAACACTAACTCCATAACAGATTCTAAGTGATCAAGGGTTTAGGATGTTTCAATTCAGCTCATTAAACGGTTCCACCTGTAGTAAGCACTCAAGCAGTGTAATCATTGACGTACATCTGATTGAATGAGGTGGAAGTTTGTGAGTGAAGGGCATAAAATATGGACTGGAACGCAGTAGATAAACATCACATTTAAATTTTTGGCTGAACCATCCATGTAAGGTTTTTAAAGGTATTACTGCTCCTACTGATACTGCTGATCCATCTGGTATTTAACAGTATTTTTATGGGAAGAAAAACAAAACACAATCAAGAATTCACAAACAAATTAAGACCAATGCTTACATTTAGAAATGTATCAGTCCCGTTGGCTCTTTCTCAATACTATAAAACTATAAAATAATATTCATATCTCTAAATTATTATGTTCTTGTTCACACAAGGTTTGAATTCATTAATTTAAGCAAATTGTGTCTGTTTTGGCATGTGTAAAAGAGTAAATATGTATGTATGAAATGTGTAACAGTCAAAAGTAAATTTTCTGTTTACATGTAACACACTGCTACTCAAATAAATGTAATTCATGAATTCATATTTGCATATTCATTGCTCTACAGACATCTTGGAGGAATAATTTTTGGTTTTGACTAGTAATTTATTTTTTACTCGCCAGAATGAAATACTATTAAATAAAGTTCTCTCTATACACACACACACACACACACACACAATTTAAATTTTAGTTACTAAATGGTATGGGGCATGGGCAGCTGTGGCCTAATGGTTAGAGAGTTGGACCGGTAACCCAACGGTCACAGGTTTGAGTCTCAGTGCTGGCAGGAGTTGTAGGTGGGGGGGGAGTGAATGCACAGCACTCTGTTCCACTCTCAGTACTCATGACTGAAGTGCCCTTGAGCAAGACACTGAACCCCGAATTGCTCCCCGGGTGCTGGATCTATAGCTGCCCACTGCTCCGGGTGTGTGTTCACGGTGTGCTCACTTCTCACTGCTGTGTGTGTGCACTTGGATGGGTTAAATGCAGAGCACCAATTCAGAGTATCGGTTGCCATACTTGGTAAATGTCATGACTTTCTTAAATGGGCTGTGCAAGCCATAATTCATTGTCACTCTCACACACTTACTTACATTCTCCTTTCACATACAAACATGTCTATTCTCTCTCACACTCATTCTCGTTTTACATTCGGGTCATTCCTGTTATACAGTGACTTTTATGTCCCAATGATTTATTTAGTCATATTTTCTATGAAATGAGTCACATATTTATAAGATATCTCTTAAAATGTATATTTAGGTCTTTATCACTTAAACAGGGATAATATAAATTATAAATACAATTTGTATTTTAGAGTCCTTTTCATGGATATATGCATTCAATTTTATGATGTCCTCAGTGCAAAGTAACGGACACGGTTAACCACCAGATCCTCCTCAAAAGGAACCACACTTCAGTGGTTTGAGTCTTACCTACCAGACAGGTCCTTCAAAGTATCTTGTAGAGGTGAGGTGTCCAAGTGACAACATCTAACTACTGGGGTGCCTCAAGGCTCAGTTCTTGGACCACTTCTCTTCTCTGTCTACATGGCATCATTAGGTTCTGTCATTCAGAAACATGGCTTTTCATACCACTGCTATGCTGATAGCACTCAACTCTACCTCTCATTCCATCCTGATGATCCGACGGTAGCTACTCGCATCTCAGCTTGTCTAACAGATATTTCTTGCTGGATGATGGACCATCACCTTCAACTCAACCTTGCCAAGACAGAACTGCTTGTGATTCCAGCAAACCCATTTTTTCATCACAGTTTCACCATCAAATTAGTCACATCAACCATAACTCCTTCAAAAACAGCCAGAAGCTTTGGTTATGATTGATGATTGCAAGTGACGTTCTGCAAGTGAACATTGCTTGATTGTGCTATCCCAAAGAAGCACAAAGTCACTTTTACAGACTTTTAAATTAAATGTTCCCTCCTGGTGGAATGACCTCCCCAACTCAGTCCGGGCAGCTGAGTCCTTAGCCATCTTCAAGAATAGACTTAAAACCCATCTCTTTCATCTGTATTTGACCCTCTAACTTTAGCACTCACTGTTCTAATTCTATCCTTCAAAAAATAAATCTAACTACCTTTCTAATCCGTTTGTATTCTATTTCCTTTTTCATTTATTATGCAGTTGTGTGTGTGTGTGTAAAGACCTATAACACTAGCTTGCTCTATTCTTTTTCTATTCTATCTGTTTTCTTTTTATTTATTATATTGTTTAAAAGCCCTTACTATTTATACTGTGTTAAGCTAACTGAGACTTGTTATAACACTTATATATCATTGCTCTTTTTGTTTTTTTTTGATTGCTTTGACTGTCCTCATTTGTAAGTTGCTTTGGATAAAAGCGGCTGCTAAATGAATAAATGTAAATGTAAATAATATGATTAAAAAACTTTTTAAAAATTTGTTTTTATTATGTTAGAGACAAGGCTAAACTACTTCTATCCTACATATAAATAATGTGAAATATATAGTTAATATAGTTTAGTTATATTATTTTTAAAATTTTCTTAAATTATCGTGTCCCTGGAGTAATTTTCCACCCTGCTAGTACATACTTTCTCGCCTTCCAAAACCGACTGCAATTTCATTGAGACCACTTTATAAAAGTGACAATTTATTTTTCCCACTGGAATTCATCTGTACAAACTGAGATATGCTTCAACTCTCACTCATTTTTTTTTAGTTTGTGAAATGTTATTCTGCTTGTCCCACCATTAAAGTTCCACCCTTGTTAGGCTATTTTATGGAGAATGTTTGTGCTATCAAATTTTTTTAAAAACAAATCTAACATATTTATAAAAATTCTGTTAATCTGTAGAAGTTTAGCTAGTTAAATGTTGATCACTCAATGAGCTATGGCTAACTAAGCTCAACATTTTCCACCGTTAGATTTGTTTTGCAACCTTGCGCAATTTCAAGAAGTAAGGCATTCCTACAATAATTTACACATACAAAAAAGGGAACCAAAACCCTCTCTACAGAATTTATGATTTGACAAATAGACCGAGCACATTAAACAGAAAATAATATTTACTTACAATAGTTGTGTAACACACAGAAAAATTAACACACACACCGGAGTGCCACAGGTCTGCGTACTGAGCCCTCTTCTGTACTCCCTATTCACCCATGACTGCTTTCTCGTTTATGGCTCCAACACCATAATCAAGTTTGCAGATGACACCATGGTGGTAGGTCTGATCAAGGATTACGATGAGTAAGCCTACAGGAATAAGGTGCAGCACCTGGCTGTGTGGTGTGCCACCAACAATCTGGAATTAAACACCCAGAAGATTAAGGAGATCATTGTGGACTTCAGACGGACTAGGAGTTATGCACACACACCCATCTACATCAATGGAGCTGTAGTGGAGCATGTGTCGAGTTTCAAGTTCCTTGGCATCCACATCTCTGATGACCTCACCTGGTCCCTAAACACCTCCAGGCTGGTCAAAAAGGCACAGCAGCGCCTTTACTTCTTACATAGCCTTAAGAAAGTTCAGAGTCTCGGGATCCTTGGAGAATTCGAACACTGAGAAAATTGAGAGCATATTCACAAACTGCATCTCAGTATGCTACAGCAATTGCTCTGCATCTGACCGCAAAGCACTCCAGCGGGTGGTGAAAACTGCTCGACGGATCACCGGCACCCAGTTAACTTCCATCGAGAACATTTATCACAAGCGCTGTCTGGGCAGGGCAAGAAACATCATCAAGGATGCCTCGTACCCTAACCATAGACTTTTCACCCTCCTTTCATCTGGCAGTGTGACACTTCTGAACTCCTCACCACCAATCTAACCTGCACCTGCAACCTTGCTGCACTGGTTATAGTACTTTAAAAATATGTATTGCGGTAACAATATTTTGCACAGACTGCTCATTGTAACTGTAAAACCATTTTATCAAAGTGTTTGGCTATGGAGAAAACAAATTGACTGAACTACTATTTATTCCATGACTTGATGGAAAATTGATTAAGAAACATCACTTAAAGGCCTTTGCAGGTGTTTTGGGTTAATTAGCTGATTAGAGTGTGAAAAAAAGTGTCTTCAATATTGAACCTTTTCACAATATTAAAATTTTCTGAGATAGTGAATTTGGGATTTTTTCGTAGTTGTCATGAGATAGTGAACTGGTAGGCTTTTTTTTTTTTTAAATGTGAGTCAAAATCATCACAATAATAAAAAAAAAAAGACAAACTACTTCAGTCCGTGTCCACTGAATTTATTTAATACACAAGTTTCAACAATTTGAGTTAAATTACTGAAATAAATTAACTTTTCCACAACATTCAAATTTATTGAGAAGCACCTGTATATATTTCCCATTGATTTATTTGTGGCTTTTGACTTCATTGAATAAACATACATTTCAAAATCAAAATGTGGCGGTGTCTTCTATAAATGTATCTCTGTAGAAAAAGGTCTGTCTTCAGAAAGGTTTCGATGGCATTTTTATTATATCTAATAAAGAAGCGTTCATGAGCATAGCTGCTTTGATTACAGCCATTACTGGAGAAACCGCTGGATCAAATACTATTTAAAATAACTGCTTTCTATTTGAATATATTGTAAAATGTAATTTATTCTCATGATCAAAGCTACATGTTCAGCATCATTACTCCAGTCTTCAGTGTCTCATGATCCTTTAGAAATCATTCTAATATGCTGATTTGCTGATTGTCAATGTTTTTTCTGGATTATTTGAAGAATAGAAAATACAAAGATTTTTATCTGAAATAAAAAAAAACTTATGTAGCATACACCATTCCTTTCAAAAACCTTGAAGTCTAAAAGCTTGACGTTTTAAGAAGAAATTATAAAAATGTATACTTTTATTTAGTAAGGATGCATTAAATTGACGATAAAGACATTTATAATGTTACAAAATATTTATATTTCGGATTAACTCTGTTCTTCTGAACTTTCTATTCATTAAAGAAACCTAAAAAATGATATGCTGTTAGTGTGTTTTGAGCGGCAAATCAAAATATAAGAATGATTTCTGAAGGATCATGTGAAAAGCGTAATTTTAAACAGTAAAAATATTTCAATATGTTGCTGTTTTTACTGTATTTTGGATCAAATAAATGAAGGCTTGGTGAGCAGAAAAGACTTATTTAAAAAAAAAAAAAAAAAAACTAACCTTTCAAAAACTTTTGGCTGGTAGTGTATGTTAACCTATAGTTTGAAGATATTCTAATATTGCATATAATTTTCACATATGGGGGAGTATTTAAATCTCTTTTGAACAAGCGCTCTTGCTGGTGGATGAGAAGATACCTCCTGACAATGTAAAGTGCTTTGAGTGCTTAGAAAAGTGCTATATAAATGTAAGGAATTATAATCTACAGGTCTTTAAAAACACCCTAAAATGGTTTAAATCTTACCCATCCAATCTTTTGCCTATTTAAACAGGGAATCATCTCAATTAATGCAAGTATGTAGTGCCACAAGGATTTGTCTTAGGCACTCTGCCATTTTCAATATACATGTTGCCCATTGGTAATATTATTAGAAAATACGGGATTAGTTTCCACTGTTATGCTGATGATACTCAGCTATATATCTCAACGGGACCAAATGAAACTTCTAAATTATCTAAGCTAACAGAGTGTGTTAAACATGTAAAGATTGGATGACCAATAATTTTCTCCTATTCAATTCAGATAAGACAGAGATATTAATTATTGGACCAAATAACACTACACAAAATCTTGTAGATTACAATCTGCAACTAGATGGATGTACTGTTACTTCTTTTACAGTCAGAAATCTGGGCGTTATATTAGACAGCAACTTGTCTTTTGAAAATCATATTTCCCTTGTTACAAAAACTGCATTCTTCCATCTTAGAAACATTGCCAGGCCATGAAACATGTTACCTGTTTCTGATGCAGAAAAGCTAGTACATGTATTCATGATCTCTATAGACTGGACTATTGTAATGCACTGCTAGGCGGTTGTCCTGCTTCTTCAATAAACAAGCTACAGGTAGTCCAAAGTGCAGCAGTTTGAGTACTTATGTCATGAAAATATTATCATTACCCTAATTTTACAATGGCTACCTATTAAGTTCCGTATCAGTTACAAAATATTATGATTATCTAATCAAAATAAAAGAGCAGCGCTAAGTCTTGGAGAACTCAAAGGCATCACACACACTCCAGACATGTCACATTCAACACAAGCAGTGGTCTAAAACAGTTTACTTAATCTACAAAATGGACACAATTTTACTTCAAGAATGAACAATGAGACATAGAGATGTTTGAAGTATATGTTCACATTTGAATATGTACAGTACATTTATTTGTGTAGAAATGCATTACATGTAAAAAGAAAATTGATATTACACACATTTCTTTCATAGAAGTCATACATAGCAATGCAATTTGCTTAAACTAATATGAAATTCAAATTTGTCTGACCAAAAATATTGTTCAAAGAGAGCTTAATTATAAAAATCACAATTAAAGAATTAAGCCAAAGTGACTGGGAAAAAATGAAAAATTAACTCTTAATAAGTACCAAAATGCATAAAATGTTTTCAGTATTTGATTGTAAATGCCCCCAAAACAAATGAATGCCTTTAATGCCTAAAAGCGGACATCTCATAAAAAACACAGTTATGAAGGATAAAATTGGCAAAACAAAAATGAATAATGACAGAATAGATTGAAAATCCTCCACCTTGCAACTGAGGTCAAAAAATTAAGCCAGAATCAAATTAATCTGAAAGTTGAAAAAGTTGGGTCTGAAAGTTGCTAAATATAGTTCTGAAGTCATGCTTGTGTGAAGTGACGGCTCTCAAATAGTGTCGCGTTCCGAACGTTGTTTAGACGACAAAGGTATTCCGGTATTTTAAAAGTTGATATCATACGAAAAATAAACACCAGTATTCGGTGTGAAACAGTATTACCGCCCAGCATTAGAGACAATCCTTAGAAATCTCCTTCCAGATCAGTTCAATTTCCTCATGGCACAGTGATTGCGATGAAGATGAGTTCTGACACCAGCTTTCCAAATCTTCTCACACGGACAACTCTGCTTCACTGTGAATTCTCATGTGAAAATTAAATCCTTGCTTATAGGAAAAACTGATTCCACACTGAGAGCAAGTAAAAGGCTTTTATGGATCAATGTGAATCTTAAGGCATTCTTTACGACTGAAATGGTTTCCACTCTGAGATCAGGTGAAAGACTTTTCCGAAGAGTGAGTTATCAAATGAATCTTGAGTTGAACTTTCTGAATGAAACTCTTTCCACACTGTGAGCAGACAAAAGGCTTTATTCCACTGTGAATGAACATGTGATTCTTCAGGTTTGCTTTACGTGTGAAACTCTTTTCACACTGAGAGCAGGTGAAAGGCTTTTCTGAAGAGTGAATAAACACATGCTCATTGAGATTTTTTTTGTGTGTAAAACTCTTTCCACACTGAGAGCAGCAGAAAGGCTTTTTTCCAGCATGAATTAACTTGTGGTGCACAAGGTTTCTCTTCTGTTTGAAAGTCTTTCCACACTGAGAGCAGTTGAAAGGATTTTTCCCAGTATGCATTATCATGTGATCATTAAGGCTTGCTTTACGTGTGAAACTCATTCCACACTGAGAGCAGCTGAAAGGCTTTTCAGAAGAGTGAATAGGCACATGCTTATTGAGTTGAGTTTTCAGAGTGAAACTCTTTCCACACTGAGCGCAGCTGAAAGGCTTTTCAGAAGAGTGAATACGCACATGCTCGTTGAGTCGTGTTCTCTGCGTGAAACTTTTTCCACACTCAGAGCAGGTGAATGGTTTTATTCCAGCATGAACTAACATGTGGTACTTAAGGCTTTTCTTCAGTTTGAAAGTGTTTCCACACTGAGAGCAGCTAAAAGGCTTTTCAGAAGAGTGAACACGCTCATGCAAATCGAGTTGTTTTTTCAGAGTGAAACTCCTTCCACACTCAGAACAGGTGAAAGGTTTTTCAGAAGAGTGAATACGCACATGCTCATTGAGTTGTTTTTTCTGTGTGAAACTCCTTCCACACTCAGAGCAGGTGAATGGTTTTATTCCAGCATGAGCTAACATGTGATACATAAGACTACTTTTCAGTTTGAACGTCTTTCCACACTGAGAGCAGCTGAAAGGCTTTTCAGAAGAGTGAATACGCACATGCACAGTGAGTCGTTTTCTCTGCGTGAAACTTTTTCCACACTCAGAACAGGTAAAAGGTTTTATTCCAGCATGAACTAACATGTGGTTCATAAGACTACTTTTCAGTTTGAACGTCTTTCCACACTGACAGCAGCCGAAAGGCTTTTTGACCTCGGTTATCTGAATGTTGCCATTTTCAGTTTTAGAGAAACTCACAGATTTTTCTCCAGTGTTGAAATCATGATCTTTCTGATCCTGATGCTTCTCCTCCACTTCATTCAGATCGTCTTTCCTCTTTCACTTTCATCAGACCTGAAATGAAAACATTTTAATGATGAAAATCATTGATGCATCCAATGTGAGTGAAATACCCACGCTCAGTTGTCAAGTCATCATAGGCAAGTTATGGCAATACATTGATAATATAGGTTTTCTGAGGATGTCACCGACTGTTAAAGCATTAGATTTAAAGGTGCACTAAGTGGTTTTCGCCAAATTATTTTGATATTTGAAAGTTCCAAAATAAACACGATCATACCCCAACAGGGGTGTATTCCAGAAAGGACGTTCAACAAACTCTGAATTAAAACTTGAACTCTGATTTGACTTACCCTGAGATAGGAAACACAAGAGTTTTTGGCTTCAGGACAACTAAATTATGTGTGTTGACTGAGTTTACTCTGAAATTATGATCACCATGGCAACAGCACCCAAAAAAAATCTTCTGCATACTACACAATACTTTATTTCCTAATCAACATTATAATATCAAAGGTGAAAACCGTCAGAACAGTAAGTTATTAAACAAATCTTCATGTGCATTTTAGCCAAGTGGTGTAACTTTGCTTTGAAATATTTGTGTCATTTTTGCTGTGCACCTAGGCGCTCCTGCTCAGCAAATAGGGAAATATTCGTGCAGGGGCACAAAGTAACGCAATTAGTTGTAACACAAGTGGTTTGAATATTTACCAGTTCAATTATCAACATTATACAGAAACAAATGTATGGCAAAATTCAATAATCTTTTGAAGATATCAATGAACATTTATTTTAACATAGTAAAATTACAATATTGAATTATTAAGTAAAATTTTCATCCCAGTTTCCTTTATTCATTTATGAGACAAATCTGCTATCATTTTAATCGCCAATCTGTTATTTATAAGTTCAGATCGCTTTTTAATGCTTTGATGACTAGCAGTTTTAAATTCCACTTGCGCAGATGAGGTACCAAGATAACACTGTGTTACAATGTGCTATTGTATGACATTATCGATGTAATTTACTTTAATGAATTTTTTTATGAAACAACGAATAAACACGTTGATAAAGACTGCCAGTCAATGTTTAATGTTTAGAATTAGAATACATGTAAAGCATTTTTTCATATGGTCAACGTGCCCCTCGAATGTTACAATGTACCCCACCTACGGGGCATGATGTCAAATTTCACTTCCATTTTTTGAGGGTAAATAAAGAAAATGTATATACTGCAATTACGAAACAAAGCGACATATTCTAGGGCTGTGCAAAAATAATCAAATGCAATTTTCATGCCCATCTCCTCAGTAAAGGCGCTCCTGTGATTAGTATATCTCCAGCACGTGTGTTCAGATCAGGATTGCAAGGTTTTCTAAACAAAACCAGCCAAATTGCTTCTCAAAACTATTCCAATCGTTTTTCGGGTGATAAAACAAGTTTTTTTGGTGGGGTTCCCTTGATCTAATATTCAAATTTTAGTGGCTAACCAACCAGCAGACTTGGCACCACTGGTTGGCATTTACTACACAGAGCCGTAATTCACAGATAATCTACACAAAATCGATTTTAAAACTGCAGGCTATTCTTTGTCGATTTTGAAAGCGATTTTGTGTTAGGCTCTGTGTAGTAACTGTTGCTCCACCTGAACCAGTGTTGCCAAGTCTGCGGTTTGAAGCAACCCCAATACCAATACCAATAACGTGATATTTACAAGACGACCACTGGCACGGCACCAACTTACCTAAACTCACTGGTTAAATCCTATGTGCCCTCCAGAAGTTTGCGCTCTGCAAGTGAACAACGCCTTGTGGTACCATCCCAAAGAAATTCAAAATCACTCTCATGGACCTTTTCCTGGACTGTGCCCAGCTGGTGGAATGACCTCCCAATCTCAATTCGTACAGCTGAGTCTTTACTCATTTTCAAGAAACATCTAAAGATTCATCTTTTTCGCCTGCACTTAACCTACTAACACCAGTACTTTTCCTTTTCTTGTCTTTTACATAAAAAAATAAAATAAAAATGTATATATACCTGGCTATGCGTTCTATACTAGACTAACTGAGACTTGTCATGGCACTTGTATACTGTTGTTGTTCTCTTGTTGACCTGACTGCTTCTATTGTTCTCATTTGTAAGTCGCTTTGGATAAAAGCGTCTGCTAAATGATTAAATGTAAATGTAATGTAAATATTTAGCGCATTAAATGCGAATTTTACCAAGGCAACCCTGCCAAAACCAAATTATATTTTAACCCCGGGAAGCAATCTTTTACCGGAGTTAAATCCATTCGATTTTTTGCATAGCCCTAATTTATCATTGACAAGTCGTCCCCTTGGAATTATAAGGTTCTATCTGCGTTCTGAGTAGTTTTCAGATATGAAGCTTTTAAGTTTTTGTGTTCCATAGACGTCTGTAGATAGAACATTTTAGTTTTTTCAATAAAAAATCCCAAAATGTACACAATTTAAAATAAAACATCACATAATGTAAATAAATTGTCACAGAATAAGAATATGTGAATAACCTTATAATTCCAAGGGGACGAAGTGTAAAATAACAGTGGATAAAATAATAATAAATAAAATCTGAACCCCAAGTGGATGCACACAAACTGAAAACGTCAAAAAGTGTTACTTTGTGCCCGCTTTCCCCATATAAACCAGAATGCACTCGAAGCGCAAAATTTATTTGGTCGCAGTCTGGAGACCTATAATCAAAACAGGTTATTAAAATTTGTATATATGAATAACAAATTAAATAATGAAAACTCGCCCACTCGATTTTAGTTTGTATGAAAGGTGCATATCTATTAATGGCACGTCCTTGTGGAGATGGCGAGTCAGTGGCATTCGGCAACCCCTTCTCTGCACCCGACACTGACCCAGAAAGCACTAGTTTATTAATAAATAATTAAAATGTCTTCTTTTCCCCCGACACATTCAGAATCACTTTGCCGGTGCTTTGAGGCAATTGCTTTATATACGAGCTTGAGCGTGGAATGCCTAGCCTATATTACAGTATGGTTGATTTTATTATATTAATCAATTTAATATAATGTGCGAATAGTTAACTAAAATCTTTAGTAGAGGGCAGGCCTACTTAGCACAAGTAAGCTCTCCATTTTTAAAATAAAATTCTATAATGGCATTACGATAAGTGTGACGGCTGCAAGTTAGAGGCTGACATTTTTTCGGTATTCCCGCGGGATTGGGAAAAAAATCACTATTAATCATGGGATTAAGACGGGACGGGAAAAATGTCAGCGGGAGTGGGCGGGAACTGGGAATAAACGGGTTAATCCATCCCTATTATACACAAATATAGCTTGCCTTTCATATTAATAAACCATAAACTGTGGGCGTGCAATATGACGATTTTTGATCGTGGACAATAAAAAGGTCTCCACGATCTGCTTTTGAAGAAATACCGTAGTATTGTGCTGCAGCGCACATTCTACCAGCTGCAGTTCTGGCGCCCTCCGACATATAGTACTGAACACCACACCACATGCATTCACAGCAGTGTTAACTCAGCGCTAGACTGAGTTACTCTCTCATTCACATGTGCTTTTAAATGTTTCATTCGCGCGCTGCTCTGACCTGTGCTTTTTCTGAGCTCCGTTTACATGTGAACAGAGTATGTGAATGGATCGGTGTGATTCTGAGCGAGCAGATCTTTTAAAAGCTGAGCGTGGTTCTCACTCACTCCATAGCGAATACAGTTGGCTCTCTCCTAACAGAAGGTTATAATGACAGCAATAACCGAGCGGGGAGTTAAAGGCTAGTTCCCAAGGAGTTTGTCTGTTCCTTTTACAGAGTATTTTCGGGTTAAACTGTGATTTAAACAGATTCAGCACATTCATACGCAGTCGCTATCGCAACAATGCACTAAAAAAAGGAATCTTACAGTGCTACTTCATCTGTATCTGATTTTGAATGAGCAGAAATCTGTAAGAAATGCATCGATATATAGATAAAATAACTCATAAAAATGTACGTTTTTTTTCATCACAAACTAAATTTGCACAGCAGAAAACAGCAATTAGGCTATACCTTTTAATGCTGACCATGTTATTAGTTTGACATGTGGTAGGAAAAAAAAGTTTGCACAGCTTAAGCCACATAGAAACTTTTTTATTTTAATATAAGCTACGTTATGAACATAACATTGAAATAAAAACATACTGAAACACCTTATCCACGGAATGAAGGCGGAGCGGTGTTTCTATCAGTGAGAGCAGAGCGGAGTGATTATTAATAATCAATAAGTTGATTAATCAATCAACTAATCAATCTTTCGAATCCGTATACGTTTATTTGTGTGCTCTCCGAATAACAACGAACCGTTGTGCTTCTGAAAATTAATAAAAGCAAACAAGATTCAGTTTAGGTCTAGGTCATGTGAACTTGAGCGAGAAACCTTGAAACCCAATGTATGAAAAATAAATCTAGAGTGAAATGTCTACTTTCAAATAAAAGAAAGAAAAAAAGAAAACGTGTAGGCTTGCACAGATGATTTAAATGAAATGTAATGTGTGGCTTTGAGTTCATTAAAATAAAAATTAATTAGGCCTGACTGAGGCCTGATTAGAAAACCGGCTTTACTGACGAGATGCGCATAAGGATCGGCCGATCGTGATCGGAGCACCCCTAGTGTATTTTACTAAAGTGGGCATGCCGGAATATGTCAGTTACATCAGTATAGCCTACTGTTTGTGTGTGTGTGTGTGTGTGTGTTGTAATGTAACTGACAAATTCCGGCCAAAAATGTCACCCTCTACTGCACAACACGTTGTTGTTGGAATATGCAAGTTATGCATGAATAGGGAGTCAAATGTATTAATTTATTAATTCATCACCAATTAGATTATGAAGAATGATTTGTTGATCTTGTATTCCATTTAATACATAGGCTACATTCCGCAATATATTTTTCAAAAAGTGGTAGGGACAATATCGACCCTGACCAAAAGTGGTGGGGACATGTTCCAACAGTACGCCTATGTGGTGGAAAAATAATGTAAAGGTATCAGTTAAAATCAATCAGGTAAAGCTTCAAAACCTTTTGTAAAAGGTTAATGTAGACATTTTTATATAAGCATTTGACATATTTAATAAATATTCAAACAAAAGCCAACATTGATAAGTTTTTTATCCATTTCTATCTGCTAATATCTGTCCTGTGCACTCAAATGGTGCGCTCTCTTCAAAACACACACTCTTACTGCTGATTGGCTACAAGTGTGTTTTAGGTCTTGGTCCGATACCGTGGTCAACAGTGTTTTTCAAAAATCGCTTTGTGAACCTTTAAGTGAATATTAATGGCACACTAGTGTTTTGTGGTTCTGAAACCAGCAGGATAATCGACACCCCTTAATCAATAATTAACCGTTCACCGCGGTTATGTTAAATTACAACTAAAATTTATTAGTGATCAGAACACCAGCCCTGCGTCCCATTGTGCATACTATCCACCCCATCTGCCCTAAATAGTATTGAAATGTACTAAGATCACATAATTTAGGATGGATAGTGTAAACATTCGGACACATCACATCAGGCACCTGCAGCACATTAAAGTTAAATAATGTTAGGTCTACACGCAACTGATTTCCCTTCATTAACAAAATGAAAGAAAACCCGCACACACAAGCGAAAATAAAATGTAAACCTTCTCTGTTCAGCTGAATTTTAAGACATTTGAAACGTTTTAAGCTTCAGTGGATAATAAAGAACAACCACCTTGTTCCTCGTATTTTATTCTGCAGGTTTCTGGCTCCTCGTGTTTTATTCTCCAGGTTTCTGGTTCCTCGTGTTTTATTCTCCAGGTTTCTGGTTCCTCGTGTTTTATTCTCCAGGTTTCTGGTTCCTCGTGTTTTATTCTCCAGGTTTCTGGTTCCTCGCGTTTTATTCTCCAGTTTTCTGGTTCGTCGTGTTTTATTCTCCAGGTTTCTGGTTCGTCGTGTTTTATTGTCCAGGTTTCTGGTTCTCTCGTGTTCTCTTCAATCTCTTCTTTAACAAACTCCATCTACACAGCAGCAGATCTCAGTTCAGTTGTTACTCTTCCAGATATATCTGCTTACTGAGAGGACAATAATAAAAAATTTTTTTTGAATGGATTCAAAATCTTTTTGAACACTAACGTTACCGTTAAATTTCTTACAGTTAGTATTAAGCGAGCATCACGACAAAACAACAGAGAGCGCGGTTGAACTAATCTTCCTCCTCTGAGGTTTAATGGTGGTTTGCAAACAAACGTATGCCTCTTAGCGCCTCCCGCTGGACTGGAGAGTGAAGCGCCAATAGGGGAGAAATAATACGGCAAAAGTAGCACCTTTATGACATATAATTTATCTGCTTTCAATTTAAATATAATTACAACGTTTACAAAACACTTGTTTTTAACTAGCAAATATTCAAAGGTTCACATTTGGAAAAAAATTATGCTTCATTTATGCTGGCCTGAAATGTGACCATTTATGCAGTGGCGAAGCTAGAGTTTTATACATGGGGTGGCCAAGGCTAATTCAGGGGGTCCATAGACCATGACAGAAAATCAGTATATAACTCCAACCTGGCATTTAAAAAGCATTAATAAATCCTACGATTGCTGATTACTTCACATTACCCTACATTAGCTACATTTATCTACATTATCACAATAACCAGTGGTTGGAGCAAAATATCTATAATTAACTTGTAGGCTATAGTGTATTTTATAAATGTTGTTCAGAGAGCCTAAAACTATAAATTACTTCAAACAGGGCTGCCAGATTTTGAGTTCAGTCTGGAGTGAGAATTATTCAGGAATAAATAACAAGCCTGCGATTAAGTACACTATCTACTATCTAACTACACTTTTCTTTTTAAAGAAAACTCTTCTGCTCACCAAGCCTGCAATTTATTTGATCCAAAATACAACAAAAGCAGTATTATTGTGAAATTGGCCTACTTTTACTATTTAAAATAACTGCTTTCTATTTGAATATATTTTAATATATTTGAATTTTTGGCATCTTTACTTCAGTTTTTTTTTTTTTTTGGGGGGGGGGGGGGAGGGGGGTGAATAAATTAATACTTTTATTTAACAAGAACGTTTTAATTTAAATTGTCAAAATGATGATAAAGACATTTTATATTTCAGATAAGTGCTGTTCTTCTGAACTTTATTAATCAAAGAAACCTGAAACAATTCTAGCTGTTTTAAACATAATAATAATAATAATAACAGTATTTATTTTTATTTTATTTATTTATTTATTTATTGTGCAGCAATTCAGAATATTAGAATGATTTCTGAAGGATCTGTGACTGGAGTAATGATGCTTAAAAAATCAGCGTTGAAATCACAGGAATAAATTACATTTTAAAATATATTCAAATAGCAATCAGTTAATATTTCACAATATTACTGCTTTTGCTGTCTTTTGGATCAAATAAATGCATTTTTATCAGGTCTAATTGTAATAAAAAGACCATTATGATTAAATGTAAAAATTCAACTGTGGCAAAATTCTCTCTACTGTACATTTTTCTACTAATTTATGGACACAGAGTGTGTTTTCTGCTCTACATTTTTTTTTAGCTGGTGTCTTTCCGTGGTTGAAACACTCGTTGAGTGATTACATAATACCATTGGCGTAGGTTTAAGGGGGGACGCTAGGTACTAGTCCCTATCAATATTTTGAAATAACAAATTTGTCCCCACCAATATTTAGCAAGTTCCTTTGAACTACTATTTGGATCTTTGCACTGTTATTTGGATCGATTCTAACGGCCAGGACGACGATAGTACAAGAAACGCTGTAATTTGATTGGCGGCGGGGTATCTGACAGGCTACACGCGCGGGCCGGGACTACTTTTGTGCTTGCACTAGCAGCGAGCGGGTGGTGTGTGTGTGCGTGCGCATGTTGACGACGCCGACGGTAAGTTATCAGGGCTGTCTCTCTGCCACATACAAAGGCCAGGGTAAAAACATTTTAATAATCTTTTTTTTTTTTTTTGCCCCTTATTGTACTTTGTAGATGTAGATAAACTTGAGTGTGCTGGAGGGTAAATAGTGTTTATAATAGAAAAAGGTTATTATATTTATTTATTTAGATTTTATTTAGATTTGTTTCCTTGTGACAGAGTATCTTTTGTTAGTGTAAATACTAATGTACATAATAATTTATGTTAATAAAACGTTTGGTCGTTCAGCTTTACACAGTCTCAGGTTTTTATTTTTATTTTTTGAGAGTGCATTTTTGAGATTATACAGTTATACTTGCTCTTTAGGGACAGTATACAGGATGGTATATCAGGGTCAGGATACAATATAATGAGATGAAGTTGGTTCACTTCTGTATTGTGATATTGTGTATTGCCAACAGTCTGAAATAAAAAAAAGAAATCACCATTAAATCACTGGTATCTTACAACAAAAGAATTCCCGGGGGTGGGGGGTGTCCCCACCAAAGCTGAGACCAAACCTACGCCCATGATTAAGGGTATTCAATTGTTAATTTAAAATCTTGGTCAAGATAGTTTGTCCACTATCTCTCATCAGCATCAAGAAGTGATGACATGAAGGAAACTGTTTTGTCATTGATGGTTCAGCTTCTGAGGCCCTTGATATACAAAGTCTCCACATTAAGATCAGCTGAAATGTTTTATTCCAGTATGAATTATCATGTGATTGTTAAGGCTTGCTTTGCGTGTGAAAGTGTTTCCACACTGAGAGCAGCTAAAAGGCTTTATTTCAGCATGCATTATCATGTGGTAATTCAGGTTTGCTTTACGTGTAAAACTCTTTCCACACTGAAAGCAACTGAAAGGCTTTATTCCAGCATGAACTAACATGTGATTTTCAAGGCTTCTTCTACGTGACAAACACTTTCCACACTGAGGACAGGTTATGTGCTTTTCTAAAGTGTGAGTTAACACATGCTCTTTAAGGATTCTTTTCTGTGTGAAACTCTTTCCACACTGAGAGCAGCTGAAAGACTTTATCTGAGCATGAATTTTCATGTGATTCCAAAGGCTTCCACGATGACTGAACATGTTTCCACATTGAGAGCAGGTGAAAGACTTTATACCCGTATGTTTTAGCATGTGATACTTAAAGCTTCCTTTGCGTATAAATGTATTTCCACACTCAGAGCAAGTAAAAGGCTTTTTTTCATTGTGAACATTCATCATGTGTTCGTCAAGGGTTCTTTTCTGTTTGAAACTCTCTCCACACTGAGAGCAGGTAAAAGGACTTTTGGCTTCTTTTCTTTGAATGTTGCGTTGTGAGCAACTGCTTACAGTTTTGGAGCAACTCACTGATTTCTCTCCAGTGTTGGCATCATGAGCTTTCTGATGCTGATGCTTCTCTTCCACTTCATTCAGATCTTGTCTTTCCTCTTTCACTTTCATCAGGCCTAAAATGAAAACATTAAAGGTGATGAAAATCAATTGGTACATTTGGAAAATAAAAGGAAATCTTTGTGCTTTCAACACAACAGCAAGCAAACATTTTTTCTTTGCATTTTCTTTTTTAAGTTTTCCATACAGATGACAACATTATCAAAACAACCCCTGCTAACACAGATCCATGAAAACTAAACTAAAACATGATGTTATGCTGACAGACCAGTAGATGGCAATGTCACTGTAAAGAAAAACTGGGTTTCATTTCTTGTTTGTGGATCCTCCTCTTTTTTTTCTTTCCTTGCCTTACCTCTTGTCTTATCTCCACCCCCCTTAGGATGTGAGGGAAGGATGCAAGGAAAAGAAATGAAGACGGAGAAATCAAAGGATCAGCACTGGAATATTCTTGACCACTCCAGCATCACTTGACAGTGTCATCAGCTTCACTAAAAGGATCTGCCCCCTATATTGTTAAAATTTCTTAAGGAATTCATAATGAATATTAATAAAGCAAGATGCTCTCTTGAAATATATGGCATTTATGGTATAGATGCACCCCATGCACCTATTAACTGAACACATCATATACACGTGCATGACCTCACTGTTGACAAATGTGTATTTCTGTAGCTTGCAAACTTTTGCACTTTGATACCCATTTTCAGGAGTTCACAATTTACGGCACCGTAGATAAACGGCCAAAATGAATAAAAAACTCATTTTGTTTTCTATGAAAATTGTGTCTTCTAAACACCTCCTTAAGCTGAACCCAAATAGAACATTAATGTGTAATTTACATGACACCATTTTCAATGAAAATGTATGCATTTGGACAGAAGAGATCAAATGTCATATTTGTTTTGCAACATGGTGTGTTCCAGACTAAGGATTTTCATAGTGGAATTGGAATTTTCAAACCTTGCCGATATTCGACTGATAGTCGAATCATATGTTTGAGGGCGGGATAAAATTCATTAACAAGAGTCAAGTCAGACATTCGACTAACATAATTACTAATGTTCACACACAGGGAAAATGTGTAATGAACACCTTGCAGATATAAACGGGGCAAATAATGTTTTATGTTTTGATGAACAGATAGCTAACACTTAACGTCGGCGAAACCATAACAATTAACTATTTATTCATTTTTACAATAGTGCTCTTATAATAACATGCCTAAAATGTTAGCAGTTAATGTTCTGCATTTCTGTTTTGAGCTGCGCGCTGAAGATGACCAGTAGAGTGACGCATTTGATAGCAAGTTTTTAATCAGTGGGATTCAACCCATAATTTCATATAGAATATGCTTTATTATTTATACAACATAACTTTAATATTAGGACTTACAGGCTATTTGCAAAAAAGGGCCCGAATGCACATGAACATATCTGCGGGGTTCTGAATGCGAACTCCTTTTGTGGACGCGTTCTTCACAAAACAATGTGCAGAAACACGGCAGCTAAACTCTAAAAATTCACAGCGTTTTATTATAATGATGTTCTCATTATAATAGTGTCTATATAACAGTCCCAGTCATAGTTATTAATATTGTGCATTGTAGTTTGACCTGCTCACACGCAACAGAACTACAAATGAAGCGCTCGAATCAAATCCAAATGTTTTATCAGGTAAATAACATATCCACAATATATATAAACCTGCTGAAATGTTTTGAAATCACTTGTACCCTACCTGTTCGAAAAAATCCTGCTCTGTGTCAGTTTGAGTCTTGGGAAAGTTTTAAATCCCTGCCGCCAAGATGCTCTTCTCTCAGTCACGGATTATGGAAAGTGAAACATAAATCTATAGGGGTGGTTGGTTTTATTCACACACTTTAAAATATTAATTTGAAGCTTCTTTCTTTTCAGATTCTTACAGATTCATCATAATAGGCTGTATGTTAACTTATTGGGACAAAACCGGTAGTTCTGTGTGAAATCAGACACTTGAGCTCAACCATGCGTGGGTCGGTGTTTTTTCCAGCCCGCGGGTCCCGCTTTTATGAAAATATTTGGCCCGCCCAAGCCCGCCCCGCAAATAAAGTAAAATTTCTTGACCCGCCCCGCCCCGACCCGCCCTGCGCACTGAGGACATCATGAAAGTTATGTTGCTACTTAGACCTTCGTATCGTAACCTTATCAATATAGGCTAAAGGTAATTGCACTATGATGGTTCGTTCGTGAACAAATCTTTTAGGTGAACGAATCGTTCTCGTTTACGTAATCCACTGACCATAGACAGTAAAAGACTAATTTCTTTTTCAATTAAGTTCCTCCCACAGCAGCGCACGAGTGCGGCACTATTAGCTCCGCATGCGCAGCTTGTGAACATCTCTGAACTAGGGGTGGGCGGATCGATCTAGATATCGATAGTATCGATGCCAACAGTGGTATTGGTATCGGATCGATACAATTGTAATTGAATCGATATTTTAATTTAAATATCTCTCATCTACGTTCATTATACTTTGCTCGTGTCTTCTACCTCTACAATCCTGAGCAAACGCTGCTTTCACATCCGGCCCACTTTCCTGATGCTGATTTCAAGATGAGCAGGAAGTCAAGGCTGTGAACCATCTACAATACACATAATTTAAAACCGTTTATTAAATTGGTTTTCAGGGTGTTTTTTGGTAAATTTGATTGCAAACAAACCCAGTGACAAGATGGTAATATGCACCATGTTCTCTCCTACGTCGGTTAATGGGATGAACCCAAAGTCTGGGTCTTTTTAGTCTCCTTAATAACAAATATAGCGCGATGGCCTTTCTTCTATCAACAACACGTACGAAAACAAAGACAGCAAAACAAAGATCCAACAAAAGTAACAATTAAATTATTAATTAAAAAAGCTTCTTGCCTAGTCTTTTTATTTAAATGTATTTTAAATGGGAAATAAAGCAATGCGAACGTACCCATTATAGAGTTGCGCGCTGCCTCCGCTGTCGGTGTGAAAGCAAAATAGGCGCGCGCTGCTTCTGCTCTGCCTACCTGCTGCTAACGCGCTGCTTCTGCTCTGCTGAAACTTGCGGTGTGAACCCGGCAGCGAAGCTGATGGCACACCCAGAAGGGGGCCTCAGGGAAGGTAATTGCACAGCTTTATTTGTTCTTTGCTTGCTCTTCAGTAATAATTGTGTGCACTTTATTTAATTTGCTTTTAAATCCAGAAAAAAGGGAGATTTTTTTTATTCTTTATTTATTTATTTTTTTTAATATTAAAAGGCTGTAAATAATTCATTCTACAGTGCATAACAACTAATAATTTTGTGGACTTCAGTACATTAATAAAAAATATTGGGTAAATAATTGATCATTCATTCACTTCAGAAATAATGACATAGACCTACTGCACTTCCCCTACACAAGTTTTTTTTTTTTTTTTAAGTAAAAAGTATTGTATCGGTTATACTGACACTATATGTATTTGGTATCGGATGTAAATCTGATATCGCAATATTTCTTTACCCGCCCCAACCCGACCAGCGGGTTACCCACGGGTTATGAGACGACCCGTGCATCACTATCCCCCATATAGTCAGAATGGCATAATCAATAACACCCCGCGAATATTCGGCTGTTAGATTGGTAGTCGAATCAGGCTCCTCGAATCAAAGCATCGAATCGACGACTATTACAAAAGTACAGTGTCATAAAATAACTTTAATTACTTTTTTGGCAGAAAACAGGTAAACTTTTGCCCACAAAATGTCTGAGATACCACGAATGTAAAAAAGTGAATCTGATGTGTCTCACGTGATCTGAGATCAAGACATTTTTGCAATTATAAAAAAACAATGAGCGAAAATAAAATATTAATTTTATCAATCAGTTCCATTCCATTTTAACACATTTGAAAGGTAGATTCTTTTAGACATTTTAATGATAGTTTTACATTAAGGGAATTAAAACTTTTTAAGGATCAGCAGACACCCTGTCAAGTCTATGTTACTTTGTTGTACCACAAACAGTCATCAAAGATGAATAAGGAATAAAGATCAACCTCCTTGTTCCACGTGATTTATTCTCCAGGTTTCTGGTTCCTCGTGTTTTATTCTCCAGGTTTCTGGTTCCTCGTGTTTTATTCTCCAGGTTTCTGGTTCTTCCTGTTTTATTCTCCAGGTTTCTGGTTCACTCGTGTTCTCTTCACTTTCCTCTTTAACAAACATCATCTTTACAGCAGCAGATCTCAGTTCAGATTATACTCCTCCAGGTATTCCTACTCGCTTCAAAACTTAGTCATAACTGTGAGGATGAGAATATTAAAGGTATTTGCTGAGCTGATTCAAAAACTGTTTTTTCTACTTACAGAAAGTAAATTTTCTTACAGTATTAAGCCAGCATCACGACAAAACAACAGAGAGTGCGGTTGATCTAATCTTCTTCTTCTGGTGTTTAATGGTGTTTGGCAAACAAGCGCATGTGTCTTAGCGCCTCCCGCTGGACTGGAGAGAGAAGCGACAAGAGGATCGATGGAAATAAATGAGAGAAATACTTAGCGAGTGTACAAAGTGCATTCTTTCAGTCAACGTTATATAACATTGTTATGAAATAGTAGTCTGTTTGTGAAATTGACCAGTATTAACTATGGAGAACTGGACGCCTCAAGTAGACAGATTTTTTTTTTCATGAGCTTGAAGAATGTAAAGCTCACCTACATAAAACAGAAATTCATGTACAACATCATGTTTGTAGATTTAAATCTGGCACAACCAACTCTACTTAACTTCAACACTACAACAGACAACACATAAACAGAGAAATAAAATAACAAACATAAGCAGATTCATTTTCAGTCTTAAAAGGTCTCTCCGAATCAGAAAAAGTAACAACAGCCTATTCATAAAATATGATGCCTGATCACTGATGAGGTGCAGCCACACAGACAATTAAAAAACATGCTCAGCGTTCTCATACTCAAACATTAAATAATTATGCTTAAAAAATTTGCCATATTTAAATAAAACCTGTGCAGAAAATCTGACCTGACAAAAAAAGAAAAACTTCTTTACTTTAGAGTAAACTGTAGAGCTGTTGAAGGTGTAAAGATGCTAAAATAAAATATATTTGTGATTTTGCAGTAAAACGTTTTTATGTATAGCTAACAGAGGAGCTGCAGTCCTGTTCAAGTACTCGACGTCTCCAAAGTGGATTTACATAAACCATGTACATCTTACCGACAATTAGCCTATTAATTGTCCATATAACTTCTGAGAGTAAAATATTCAATAAGAATTGCAGATGAGCACATCTAATAGACATTAAATAGATGTCTGAGTGAGCGAGTGAGTGATGTGTGTACTGTACTGTACTGTTTACATTAGTTAAATGTAAGTAATGTAAATAAACAATTCTACATAAAGTAACTAAACATAAGTTATCTGTTTTATTGGCCCAATTAGTACTGTTATTAAATTGAAGAGCATTTGTGTTGGATAAAATGCCAGTTAACACATCATCAACTACTTCAACATATAAATGTAGTTTCTTAGCAGATAGATCACAGAGGTGATGTGAATCTTATCTGGATGTTACAGGGACAGATGAGTGAAAATTTCTCAATGGTAGTGTAAAACAACACCCTTTTTACCTTGTCAAAAAACTGCTCTTTTCAGAGCAAGCAGTTTGTAGCATTTTCCTTTAAATGCAGATGAGCTCTGCTGACCCCGCCCCTCTTTTCTGAGCTGCTCTATGAGGGACATTTTCTTTAGCAACATTCATTGTAAAACTTTCAAATTGGCACATTATTAGGAAAGGCAATTTGCAAAGATTCATTAAAAAAAACCTTATACTCACGTCTTCTGTTGGTAAAGCTGGATTACAAATAGTTTGCGTGAACAGATGCATCATGCATTATTAGCATCATGTTAATGAAAGAAAGGAAGTCTCAAATTATGGCTGGGTGAGGTGTCCTCTTCTATTAGCTATTTCAAATTAAATTTTATGTATATATATATATATATATATATATATATATATATATATATATATATATATATATATACAGTTGACAGGCTAAGAAAAAAATGTCAATGCATATATTTAGGAGATTAAATGATGTGAATGCATTACAGTGCAGCTGATCACATGTTTACAACTTGACTCTGTTTGTAACTCACACGCTCTCTGAAGGAGAACATATGGTGAGCGTGATTTCACCAAGTACAACATGTTCCTGGATCAACATCCTTGTTGATCCTGGAACAACATTCAGAATTTCGATTTTGAGACAACTTTTCAGGAAATATCTGTTTTAGGCTTAAAATCAGGGTTAGGTGCTTCTACACTCTTCAGCCATCATTTCCCCTCTGATTTTAGGAATAAATTATTGGTAGGGTTAGATTTAGGGGCAGGGATTGGGTTAAGTCTATATTTTTGGACAATAATGTTGATCCAGGATCATCAAAAGATGTTGATCCAGGAACATGTCTTACTTGGCAAAATCATGGTGACCTAGAGCATATCATAGAACAGGAGCAAGTGGTAATTATATAACTTTCATATATTGGTTGAATGAGTTCACCAAAATGGACCAAATTGTTTAAAAGGGTTTGCATCTTGTGTAATTTTGTACATTGTGAATAATTGCAAAAGATCCAGTCCTGTCTGTCTTCCTTGTATCTGATGCACGTTTTGCAAACTTAATGCTACAGTTGATTGCTTCTGTTGTCCTCATTTGTAAGTCCCTTTGGATAAAAGCATCTGCTAAATGACTAAATAATAATAAATAATAAAAGGAAAAGTACTGCAATTTTCTGCTGTTATTTTATAATTGGTTGAGGAAGTTAGTTCTGCTATAAACCTCTCAACATGCAGTCAGCCTCAGATTGCTTTTAATCATTGCACACAAAGATTAATGTAATATTTATCAAAATTATTATTGGGCGGGCTAGACAGATATTTAGGTGGGCTCAGATCCTAATTTCAGCAATTTAACTCATTAACATCCCACCTTAAGCCATCTTTAAGCCTAAAAGTAAGTGATCCTTGTATTTAAGGGTAAGATTTTCAGAGATGGATAACAACTAAAGAATGGAAAGAGTGTGTGAGTGAAAGTGGTTGTGAATGTATGTAGATGTGTGTTAGTTACAGGATTAGAGAATGACACTGTTCCACTGTCATAGTCCAGATACACTCTCACATACTCAAGGTACTGTTCAACACGAAAGTTAAAAGGTTCAGACAGTCCTTCCTGATCATACTCCACACTCCAGACATCAATGTTAAAACAATCACGTCCCTTCCTCTGGTTTGATGCTGTAGTTACTCCAAGAATCCAGACTAAACACCCTTTAACCTCCACATCCCAGTAGTGTGTTCCTGAGTTAAAACCCTCTGAACCCAGAACACAGGGATACCAGTTAAATCTCTCTGGATTATCAGGAACAGGTTGACTGTTCTTGTTGTGACTCACACCGTTCAGATCATCAGGCAAAAAAATATCTCTATGAGCCGTGTTTGGATCCAGAATCACAGGAGCTGATGGGACACAATCAAAAGAAAGTTTTATTCTAATGTTCACATAACATCCTATAACAGGAGTGAATTATACACAGATTATGATTTCGAATTATGACACCCATCCTGTTGATCAAACACATCAGACAGTTGCTATGCATTTGTTTATCTGTATGTGAGCTCAGATCTTCTGCAGACTCACTGTATTGGACGATGTCCTGCATTTTCTTCCAGACTCTGAAGGGCAGGTTTCCCAAGTATCGTGGCACATGAATCAAGGCTCCAGAAGGTGTCTGTGGATCCGGCTGTGATTGGATCTGGACTCTGGAAGAACATTAAGGATCAGAACTGACCTTTGACTTCAGAAGCAGAGAGACCAGAGACACCAGAAGATCACTCACCTTTCCATTGAGACTGGAAACTCCTGCAGAACCAACAGACCATTTATCAACAACAACTCAATCAATCAATCAATCAATCTATCAATCACCTGAAACCAGACCTTCAGAAAGTAGACATCACTGGCTTTCATCTACTTCTCTGTGTCTTTGATTGTGTGTGAAAGAGCTGAGATGTGTCTGCTGATCTCCTCCAGCTTCTCCTGCATCATCTGCATCTTCTGCTCCTCTTCCTTCCTCAGCGCAGTGATTGTAGCTTCTTCTTCATCTCTGAGAAACTGGTGAAGTTTCTCAAACTGCTGTTTAATCTGACGCTCTGTTTGCTCAGCTTGAGACTGAAATCAAACCACATTAATTTCAGTCATCTCACTTGTCTTATTCTGGAGACACAAATACCTAAATTTCATTAGCTTCATTTTGCAAATTAAGTTTTAAATACTTTTAAATGAGAAACAATGGATACTGATATAATTTGAAGTTATATCTTTTGAAAGCAAATCTACTGAACTTAAGAAACATGAATTAGTATTTTTAACTGACGGGACTTTAAAGCATGGCAACCATGTATGAATAAAAACAGATATTTTATATTAAAATCGGACACATTGTAAGAGCCTATAGAAATAAAAGAGCAACTGGAAGACACAGTATGTGGAAGCAGAGAGTGGTAATGAAGGAAAAGAGGATGAATCAGAGTTATTTGGTGTGTATACAATATACACAACCTCAGATGGAAAAAAGGCATTGTAGTGAATGTGAAATTGGATGGGAAGTGTATGGACATGCAGCTGGACACAGGGGCAGCTGTGTCGCTAATGTCAGAACTATCATACAAGGAGTTCCTGTCTCACTTACCATTAAGCAAAACCACCATGCAGCTAATTACATATTCAGGCGAGAGAATTCCATTGCTGGGATCGGTAGAGGTGCCAGTGCAGTATGAAAAGCAGAATGTGACTCTGCCATTGGTCATTGTGAAAGGGGAAAGACCAGCTCTGCTGGGCCGGAACTGGCTGGAGAAAATTCAGTTAGATTGGCCAAACATTTTCAATGTGGAGAAAGCTGAAGTGGCCTCTGACCCAGCAGTGAAAACTGTGTTGAGACGACACACAGAGGTATTTTCTGACAAACCGAGTGCCATTAAGGATTTCAAAGCAACTATACGAGTCTGTCCTGATGCAACACCAATCTTTCAGAAAGCTAGACCTGTTCCTTATGCATTACGAGAGGCGGTGGAAAAGGAACTGGATAGACTGGGAAAAGCAGGCATAGTATCTAAAATTGACAAAAGTGACTGGGCAGATAAAAAGCGATAAGTCCATCCACATATGTGGTGACTATAAAGTCACCATAAACCAGAATCTGGAGGAGGAAACCTATCCGCTACCCAACACAGAGGATTTGTTTGCTAAGCTTGCAGGTGGAACATTGTTTAGTAAACTGGAATTGGCGCATGCTTATCAGCAATTAAATTAGACCAGCACTCTGAGAAATACCTTACCTTAAATACTCACCGGGGCTTGTACAAGTACCATCGTTTGAGTTATGGAGTGGCCAGTGCTCCTTCTATTTTCCAGGCCGTTATGGATCAAATCCTTCAAGGGCTAGATCATGTCACCTGTTTCCTGGATGACATTCTAGTCACTGCCAGCTCAAAAGAGGACCATATCAAGAAACTGGATGAAGTGCTTACCAGACTGGAGAGGTATGGCCTCAGAGTAAAACTTTCCAAGTGTCAGTTCATGCAAAGCAGTGTTGAGTATTTAGGGCACCGCATCGATAAAGAGGGACTTCATCCTACTGACGAAAAGGTAGCAGCGATTGTATACGCCCCAAAGCCAAACAACGTCACTGAATTACGGTCTTTTTTGGGCCTCCTAAATTATTATGGTCGTTTCTTGCAAAATCTCTCCAGTCGACTTCAGCCTTTACATAATCTACTTAAGCAGAAGCAACCGTGGAGTTGGACTGCTGATTGTGACATGGCTTTGTGGAGGCACAACAGCTGTTGCTCAGTAGCACAGTATTGGTGCATTATGATGGCAATCGACCTCTGAAATTAGCGTGCGATGCCTCACCTTATGGGGTGGGCGCGGTGATCTCGCACATTATGGACAATGGAGAGGAGCCCCCCATAGCATTTGTGTCTCGCACGCTGACGGAAACCGAGAAAAGGTATGCTCAAATAGAACGAGAAGCCCTGTCCATCATCTATGGGGTAAGGAAGTTCCATAAATATATTTATGGACGTAAGTTCACACTAATAACTGACCACGAGCCTCTGCTTGCGATTCTCGGACCAAAGGCAGCAATACCAACTTTGGCAGCTCTTCAAATGCAGCGATGGGCATTAGTGTTGATGCCGTATAATTATGACATAGAGTATCGGAAATCTGCTGACCACATGAATGCTGACGCAATGTCCAGACTGCCAACAGTGGTTAAAGATTGTACTGGGGAAGAAGGAAGTGTGTTCTATTTTTCCCAGTTGGATGATCTTACAGTGTCTGCAAGGGATATAGCCCAAGCAACACGGAAAGATCCCACACTATGCAAAGTGTGGGATTATACTGTAAATGGTTGGCCCAACTAAGTGCTGCAAGAGGATCTGAAACCATACTTCACACATAGACATGAGCTGTCGGAGGACCAAGGCTTGTGTGTTGTGGGGAATGCGTGTTATAATTCCACCCAAATATCGTTCAAGACTACTGGACGAGCTACACCATGAGCATCCAGGAATCTGCCGTATGAAGGCCCTCGCTCGTAGTTACCTGTGGTGGCTAGGATTAGATGGCTGCATTGAAGAGAGAGTGCGCAGCTGTAGCTGCTGTCTGGCATTTCAAAATTCACCTGCAGGAGCACCACTTCATCCTTGGAGATGGCCTGAGAGGCCATGGCAGAGGATCCACATTGATTTTGCAGAAAAGACAAGCAGTTCTTCCTAGTAGTGATCGACAGTCATACAAAATGGTTAGGGGTGGTGCCAATGTCATCAATCACCTCCTCACTCACCATCGATGCATTGCGAGAATTGTTTGCAGCATATGGAATACCAGAGGAGGTGGTCTCCGATAATGGGCCACAGCTTGAGTCTTCTGAGTTCACTGATTTCCTAAAGGGAAATGGAATAAAACATACACAAGTCCCTGCCTATCATCCAGCCTCAAATGGTGCTGCAGAAAGATCTGTTCAGATACTTAAACACTCACTTCTGAAAAATGTTTGTGAAAAACATGGTAAGAAGATGCTTTCACTCAAGCACAAATTGGCAAATTTCTTGATAATGTATCGTTCTACACCTCATACCGTAACTGGAAAAACACCAGCCGAGCTATTTCTAAAACGTCACATCCGAACTCGTTTTTCACTGTTGAAGCCTGATCTAGCAAATTCGGTTCAAGACAAACAGCTGGAACAAAAGAAACAACATGATCGAGGAAGACGAGTCCTAAGATCCTTTGTGGAGGAAGAACCAGTAAGCGTCCGAAATTTCAGAGGAGGGCAGGAGAAATGGTTGAGTGCAACAGTGATTGAGCGAAAGGGTCCTGTAAGTTATGTCGTGCAGGAGGGTCAGAGAAGGCGCACTGTGCATGTGGACCATATGTTGCCCAGAAACACTGCAGAAGGATCCCCCATGCCTGGTGTGTTAGAGATCCCAAATTCAAGTGTCATTGATGATAACAGAGGACCACTGAATTTTCCTACCGTTGGTGACTGTTCCATGCCAATCATTGAGCCTAAGAGCCCTGAGAGCACTGAGAAATTGACACCACAAGTTCCAAGGAGTGCAACACCTGCTGTGGAAACTGTTCGGAGATATGCTCAGAGGATTCGTACTGCTCCAAAAAGGCTGGATTTATAAGTCACAGTATTATAGGTGTTCTTTGCTATTGCTTGAAGTTATAGAAACAGCTGTTGTAATATTTTTTTTTATATTATTTTGTAATACTGTCATCTAAGTGGTTGGAAGCCATTGTGGTTTTCTGTTACAGTAAAAAAAAAAAAAATGTTTTCAAGCTGTTTATGTTGTAAGGAAGATGTTCAAATCTAAGGGGGAAGGAGTGTAATAGACTATTCTGAGTGAGATTTAAGTAAACCACGCCCCTATTGAATGTACGTGTATGGCCTGTTTTTGAGCATGAGTTCTCAGTAAAACAAGTACGCTTGCAGAGTATGTGTCTGTCGTTCATCTCTCCTAAACTACCTCTCAGCACAATATATTACAGAAAAATAAAGAGGAGTTTAATAAGCACTCAATCACTTAATTATCTCGTTAACTTTAAAACTGCTTCATAATTAGTTTTTAACACTAATTTTTATTATTTTAATGAGAGTAATGACATTGGGGTTTTTGCTTTGTAGCTAATGAGATTGCCACATATTTCTGCCCGTTTATGAAGCAGCCAGCTAATAGATGTTTTACACAAATGACTGCGTGCACGTGTGTGATTGTGTTTTCCAGTCAATTAAGAGGGCATTCATTTGCAATTATGTAAAAGAAAAAAAATATCAATCCTCACATTGATGTGTTGAAGTGTTTTCTCAAACTCTCCTTTAATGTTTTCTTGGTGTTGAAGTTTCTTTTTTAAGGTCATCAGTGCTGTATTGACCTCCTCCTGAAATTTAAAGTGACAATCTATAAGACACCAGAAATGTGTGTGATATGTTCATATATGTAAAGCACAATATAGGCAAAATGGTGCAAAGTAATTTGTTTGTATTTATAATCATTTAACCCACTGACGTCACACAGTCCCAGACCTTGGTATATACACACACACACACACAAACACATATGTACCTATATGGTGGGACCACAGTACAATATATAGACATAAAAATCATACACAGGTCCATCTCAATAAATTAGTATGTCGTGGAAAATTCATTTATTTCAGTAATTCAACTCGTGTATTTAATAAATTAAATGCACACAGACTGAAGTAGTTCAAGTCTTTGGTTCTTTTAATTGTGATGATTTTGGTTCACAATTAACAAAAACCCACCAATTCACAATTTGAGTTGAATTACTGAAATAAATACTTTTCCACAACATTCTAATTTTTTGAGAAGCACTTGTATCTGTCTTACCTTATGTGATGAAACCACTTCACTGATGGGTCTGAATTTATGGTTGTCATGTTGTTTTGATGTAAAACACACCACACACGCAGGCTGTTTGTCTTCCAGACAGAAGAGTTTGAGTTTCTCACTGTGTAAACTGCAGAACTCCCCAGATGAATGCCTCTCATTTCTCTGCTTCAGGAACGATTCACACAAGTTTTTTAATGCAAGATTATATGGAGGTTCAGCATGTGATGATACTCTCCTGCAGACAGGGCACTCCTGCGTATCCCTGGTTCTCCAAAACTGTTGAAGACACGCTTTACAGAAACTGTGACTACATGATAAAATAACAGGAGCCTTGAAGATGTCGTAGCATACAGGACAAGAAAGCTCTTCTAAAGATAGTGAATCCATTTTTTACTTTTGAATGCTGTCTTTTCAGAAACAAACGGCTCAAAAATCCTTCTTCAAAGTGTTTCTCTTCATTCTCCACTGATTACTGATTTTTTTTGTGATTTGATCAGTAGAGAAGAGAGAGGAGAAATAAGACTGTCACTTCCTGGTAAGTTATGTAAGAGGGTGGAGCTTCAGTATCTTTATCATCTGGTCTCATGTTTAACTCTTTGTCTGCCTTATCAGATGCTGTGTGGTGATTTAATATTACAGTTCTTAATATTATTAGTATTAATATTATTATCTGAACATATGATATTAAAATCTGATCAAGATCAACATTATTGTACACAGGAGGTCTGGAGCTTTAGTTCTGTGTGAACTGTGTGAATCTAAAGTTGACAGAATGAAAGAGACTATTTTAAATTTACACTTCCTTCTGATTAACACACTGAAAAGAACGATACAAGATAGCTCAAAATTAGAAACGTTAAGGTTTTATATTACATACATAAATTTACTTTAGCTTCAAAGTGGAGCATGTGGCACATCATGTGGGACCATATGATTTCTGTTGAAGGGGAAACTACACTACACTATAAATTATATCAAAAGCAAGCAGCAGGCATTTAAAATATATTAGTCAACCTACATCCTTTGATTAAAACCAGACTGTCGAGTTTGTGATTGGGAGATCCACACAGGCCATGTGACACTCAAATGAGACATTGGGTCCTGGATGAACAAATAACTGAAAAGTATGGGATATCCAAAATAATCAAATATCTAAATAAATACATAATCTATATTTGTGATCAGATTTTCATTAGAAATACAGCCTAAATTTAATGATCACTTGAAATTGGAGTCCGATTCAACACAGACTAAGATAAAAATTGTAACTGAATCCTGATAAATTAAGTGAACTTTGCAGAAGAGCACGTAAGAGACTTAAACACATTAGACCTTCGTCCACTTAAGTGAAAGTGATTTTTTTGCCTTTTTGGGATGAACAATAAAGCTACTTTCACTCAGATTAATAATAATTTTCCAAACCTGCAGCACTAAATGTGTATTTCAGAATGGTGAAGCTAGAAAAGTATTGCTGACCCAGAAACCAATTCAGAAATGAGCCTGTAAAATGTTAAAGACTCAACGCTGACTAAATGAGAGAAGGGACTGTGAGTCGACAAATTTTTATGTCAGTCAACGTTTTTGTTGAAATTTATTAGGCATTTATTGAGAAATGTAAGACATGGAAATCCCCAAAAGCAAACATAAGACTTCACGGCCTTCGAAACTAAAACTAAGAAATTATTCCTGAAACAAGCATGATCAACAAGAAATTAAAAACAGGCAATAACAATAAGATGTTGATAAAATGAGTTTAATCCATTATTACTGGAAGTAAATATAAAAATTAAGTAAAAGTTTAAAAAAATGACAGCAAACTCTTTCTTTACTGACGTATTAGAGGGCCAGAACATCTCAAGAGAAGAAGAGAAGCAAAATGTCTTATGGATAACAATAAAGAACCAGTTAAAAATGTATATTAGATTAGATTAGATATTGGAGTCTTCAACTCCCTGAACTGTGGCAGCACAAGAAAACTGAGTTTATATAAAAAATAAACTATACTTATAAAGAAGAACTGAGTGATACAAACTCATTAAGAAAGGTAAAAACGTAACGATTAATTTTGATAACTTTGGAGGATGTTTCTTTGTCATGTCATCCGCTGGAGCTGATTAGGACAGATTTCGATGGAAGAAATGTCTTTATCGTGTCACATTTGGTGTCACCCATTGGTGAAAATCACAGGTGGGTCAGGACCCCTCCATCTGAGGGTTCTCCCCCCTAAAAATATTATTAAAAACCATGCTGCATATTGTAAATAACCTTTTATACTTTAAATTACCTTTAAAGTAGTAAAACAACACAAATGCAAACGTGCCAAAAATACGTTTTAAATTTAGAAACATTTCGAGACTCCCCCTCCCTTGCCCTTGCCTCACAATGCTTTGGTCCAAACACCTGCTTTCCTCTTTTACGTCACCTAAGTATTGCCACATGTCTGCATGTTGAAGCGACCCCAATAATGCATGAAAATTTTACCAGAGGAACCCCGCCAAAATATGTTAGCAATATTAATGTTACCTGCTTGACGGATGGTAATGTATAACGGACACGACAGCTTGAAGTTGTTTAATTTGGCACGGTATATTTACATTTAATCATTTAGCAGTCCAAAGTGACTTACAAATGAGGACAGAAGATGCAATCAGACCAACAAGAGAACACTAATAGTAGTACGGCATTCTTCTGTGTAAACTTTTCTTTACAAGTACAACTTTAGCTGTATTATTTGTGTCCCCTTCAACAACTGCTCTTAAGAATTTTTATATTTATATAATATAAAATATTATACCCCCACCCCACTTTTAGACTAAATTCACCCCCCTGGTGTCACCCTGCTGGATTAGAAGATGATCTGGTTACAGTGATCAAGAGCGAAGACTAGATATTTAATGAAACTCTCCAGTGTTAATCCTTTCATGTGTTTCCAGGGTTTCTGCTCATTTCTGTGACTTACTGGTGCTCTTTCTGTTTATTATCTGTGGTAAAGGACTTGATTTCAGAGTGAAAGCACTGTTCTTGCCAGTGTGAACTTTCATGTGAATCTTCAGGCTTGATTTACATAAGAATATTGGTGACAGATTTTTTGGCTTTGGTTTTTCCTTTCTTGTTCACGTCCATCGAGTCTAAAAGAAACATTTAACCAAGTGACATTGTCATTTTAATCCCATCAAATTTAGTCAACTGCTGTGCAGAATTATGATCTATTTTAATGTAATGAAGATTGTGTTTTAAATCAGTAGTTTTGCCATGAAACTCTAGTGTATGGCGCACACTTGACATGTAATCTGTAAGCAATCACATCGTTTACTACATGGCACAAGCTTTGTCAGCATGATAAATGATGAATGAGAACACCAACCTGTTTGTTCTTCAGAATCGTGATGGTTCATTCTGCAGGATTCTGGATCCCTCATCTTCTCTCTGTCCTCTGGTTCTTCTGTGAACTCTTGTTTGATTTGTGGAAGTTCTGGCAAAAACAAACAAGTTCCATTTCTAATAGACATGATGTGAGATGAACAATAAATATTTCACACTCTACACTAAATACAAACCTGATACCAAAAAAGTTAGGACACTGTTTAAATTGTAAATAAAAACAGAATGCAATGATGTGGAAGTTTCAAATTTCAATATTTTATTCAGAATACAACATAGATGACATATCAAATGTTTAAACTGAGAAAATTTATAATTTTAGGGGAAAAATAAGTTGATATTAAATTTCCTGGCATCAGCACATCTCAAAAAAGTTGGGACAGGGCCATGTTTACCACTGTGTAGCCCCTCTTCTTTTTATAACAGTCTGCAAACATCTGGGGACTGAGGAGACAAGTTGCTCAAGTTTAGGATTAGGAATGTTGTCCCATTCTTGTCTAATACAGGCTTCTAGTTGCTCAACTGTCTTAGGTCTTCTGTGTCGCATCTTCCTCTTTATGATGCACCAAATGTTTTCTATGGGTGAAAGATCTGGACTGCAGTCTGGCCATTTCAGTACCCGGATCCTTCTTCTACACAGACATGATGTTGTAATTGAGCAGTATGTGGTCCGGGATTGTCATGTTGGAAAATGCAAGTTCTTCCCTGAAAGACACGACGTCTGGATGGGAGCATATGTTGTTCTAGAACTTGGATATACCTTTCAGCATTGATGGTGCTCATCTTTCCAGATGTGTAAGCTGCCCACGCCACACGCACTCATGCAACCCCATACCATCAGAGATGCAGGCTTCTGAACTGAGCGCTGATAACAACTTGGGTTGTCCTTGACATGGCATCCCAGTTTTCCAAAAAGAACTTCAAATTTTGATTTGACCACAGAACAGTTTTCCTCTTTGCCACAGTCCATTTTAAATGAGCCTTGGCCCAGAGAAAACACCTGTGCTTCTGGATCACGTTTAGATATGGCTTCCTTTTTGGACCTATAGAGTTTTAGCCTTCAACAGCGGATGGCACGGTGGATTGTGTTCACTGACAATGTTTTCTGGAAGTATTCCTGAGCCCATGTTGTGATCTCCATTACAGTAGCATTCCTGTATGTGATGCAGTGGCGTCAAAATGTCTAACTTTCAACATTTTTTTTTCAACATTTTTTACTCACAATTTGTACAGTGTCCCAACTTTTTTGGAAAGTGGGTTTGTTCTAAGACGAATTACATACAAAAAAAAAAAAAAATAGTGACATTGATCATGTACCTCAAAATTTATTGACTTGTTAATAGCAATTTGCTGTGGATGTGCCGATCAGGTTAAGTCAGGTCTGTGTCTTCCCGGCCGGGTTCGGGTCTAGTTTTCAAATAATTGACAGGTCCGGGTCAGTTAAATTTTTGGACCTGTGTAGACCTCTACATGGAGATGGTTTGGTCATGTTTTATTCAAACTACTAACCTTGTGAGGCCGCTCATTTACAATACTCCAAATTCACTAACATTAGGATGAGGTTAAGAACAAATTCATGCACATACGAACCTGTTTTATCTCAGTATCTTATAATAATGTTACAATTTTAAAGCAGCTACAGAGCATACCAGGGCTTGAAAACGAAAAAAAAAAATTCAATCGGTTCACTCCGAGCAGAATCGATATTTTAACGGTTCTGTTCTGCGTTCCTCTGATATTATTACCGTTCCTAAACCGGTTCGGGAGGAAAAAATACCGGTTAATAACCTTATTTTTTTAAAAACAATATTATTTGCCTATAATTTGCCTAATAATAATAATTTAATAATAATAATAAAGTATAGTCTTTCCTTACTCAAAAAAAGGAAAAAACACAGATCTAACACTTACAGTTCACAGCTTGCTCCAGATTTTTCCAAATGTAAGCTAGGCCTACTTAAAAAAAAAAAAAAAAAAACACACAAAAAAAACTATCAACACTTTAAAAGTTTTTTTTAAGATATTTAAAAATGTTTGCTGTTTTGTTAAAAAAAAAAAAAAAAAAAAAAACACTTGTAAGATTGCGTTTTGAGAGTAAAAAAAACGTACGTCGCAGCTCACATTGCATTTTATTAGCCATTACTTTCCGAAATAATGAATGCTAAAATGCCTGTAGTCTAAAGCAAAATGTTAAAAAACATTATAAAAACAGTCATTAGTTTCTCTTCAAATCAAACCCTCTAAAGTTTAGGCTATAAAAACCTCAATCCAAAAAAAAATTAATGTAAGCTGAAGCTGACGCCTACCTATCTCATTCGGCACGAATCCAAATGTTTCCATGTTCCCGATGTATCTGGATGCTAAAATGTTATTTAATATAAAGAATATAAAATAATAGTAAATGTATAATAAGTAACGCTGTATATGCGTCCGACAGCCGGACTCCAAATTTCATTCAATAATTATTTTGAGGTTAATAGCAAATGAAAACTGTTCAGCTTCTGGGAAATTTGAGAAGCTCCGCTAGGCTATTTTAGTTCCCCTCACTCCACAACAAAATGATTTCAATTAACAGTATTTAGAAAAGAACAAGAATTACAAATATAAGAAGCTATAGCAATATTAACGACAAACCAAAACTAATTAATTTAGACTAAAACGAAACTGAAACCAACGTTGGGTTTCTCATTCGACACAAAATCAAAGACTCCATATTCGCCATGTATTTGAATAACAAATGATTATTAAAAAAATAGCCTAATGTTTGTAAACATTTTGTGTCTGCATTATGTCTATTTCTGAATGAAATATTTTTTTTTTTTTTCTCTAAAAAACGTATATAGTTTCTCTCTCTCTCTCTAGGCTAATATATATATATATATATATATATATATATATATATATATATATATATATATATATATATATATATATATATAACCATGCAGGAAAACCTTTTTAAATATTTTGATAATTTACTGAAAATAAATAAATGACTTTTTAAACCGTTTAACTGATTATTAATCGGTCAAAATCAGCTGATCTGAGTTTGCTGCACTCAGAAACCGGTGACTGTGAACGAATCAGCAGAGCTTGTACGAGCTTTTGTCATCGTTAAATCTTTCTCAGACGTTTCCATATGTCGAAATTATTTAGCGCATCTATCTGTGCATGATGGTGTCCAATGACTCTGGCGAGCGGAGCTTCTCAAAGCTGGGAATAATCAAAGGAGAGCTGCGGTCCTCGGTTGGGCAGGAAAAGGCAGGAAAAGGCGCTTGAGTGTAGAGACCGCGCGGGATGGATTTTTCTGTCCCACTCCCGCAAAAATATGTTATTTTTCAATTGCTCCCCTGTTGAATATAAATTTAAAAGAGAAACAAATGTTTCGTTTTATTTGCGTTTAATTAAATGGATGAAAGGAACGAACATGGAACTTAGAACATAGATAGAACATAGAAATACAGTAAAAAAGTAAGAAATGTAAATAAAAAATATACCTATTAGGCTGTAGTATAGCCTAATGAATTATAATAATAAACCTGGATTTATTTCATGTTCAAAGGAAAATTAGCCTGCTGCTTAAGAATGGCTTCTTTTCCTCAAACATTAAACAAAAAAAAAAAATCATTTATCCTCAATAACAAAATAGACCAATTTTAAATATTTAGCAAAATAAATAAATAATTTAAAAATAAACGGAATTTAAAAAAAAAAATTGTAGACTACTACTAATGTAGTGCGTGCAGGAATAGCATGTCCTTCATTGATGAGGGCTTCAGATCCGTCTCTGTTCACTTATGCGACCGCAATTACTGAAAGCAATGGTGCGCTGGGAGCTGGAATGAAAATTAGCCTACATGGCCTGTTAGCTAATTTGCTTAATCTCAGAAACTCTTGATATCGCCTTTTCCACCTCTGGATCTCTCGCTATTTCGGAATGGAAATTACACGTCGCTGTCCATGGTTTCATCAGCATCCTCCCATTCCGCAAAGTCTATTTTATTTTATTTTAGTCTATTATAAATAAAGGTTTATCTGTTTTTAGTCATTTTATTTTGCTACATATTTCCACTTTGCAGGAGTCCCGCAAATAACTTTATTTTCCCGGAACCCGCACACAATAATATCTTGTCAATCAAATATTGTCCGGCAGGCACTCGGTTGCGCTGGATCCCGCGGTACTCCCTGGTCTCTACTTGAGTGTAGTATGCACATGCTGCGTCATCAGGTCCAATTTGATCTTAATCTGGCCCTGAAGGCGGTGCATTGCCATTGAGACTTGACTGAGTCCACAGCTGAGCGGACATTTCACTCACTGCTTCAGCGTCACATTTGCATATACTGCTGGAATTCATGATTGTTTGACAGCAAATTTCAAATATTAAACGGAACGATAAAATAACGCTATTAACCGGTTAATGTCCATTTCAAATTTTCGATTCTGTTCGGAACTATACAAATTCATTTCGTTTCTGTTTCTGGTTCTGTTCCTGTCAAAATATCGTTCGTTTCCGGTTTTCGTTTTCGTTCCTTGAACCGGTTCAGAGCCCTGGAGCATACAACAAAATATCCTCTAATATAATACGCTTAGTGTGGCTGTTAGGAAAGTGACTTACACAGAAGACACTTTACTGTTCAGCACATAAAGATGTACTGTTCACTGTGATTTCAGAATGCTTTTCATATGAAAGAAAAAGAAGATAACTGAACTAACCTCTCATCACGTGGATTGTAGTGATCTGGTTTCTCCACAGCATGGAGACTCAGATGTTGCTTCAAGTGTTTAACAGAGAAACTCTTCCCGCACTGATCACATATGTCCTGCTTCTCTCTGCTGTGGATCCTCTCATGTCTTTTCAGATTTCCTGCCTCATTGAATCTCTTGTCACAGTGTGAACACTTGTACGGTTTTTCTCCAGTGTGGAGCCTCTCATGTGTTTTCAGATTTTCTGCCTGATTGAATCTCTTGTCACAATGTGAACACGTATACGGTTTTTCACCAGTGTGAATCCTCTGGTGGTGTTTTAAATAGCGTGCTAAAGTAAAGGTCTTTTCACACTCAAAGCACATGTACTCTCTTACATCATTATGGTTTTTTTGATGTTCTTTTAAATGTTGTAGAAGTGAAAAACTCTTTTCACACAAGTGACACGAATGTGGCTTCTCCTTTGTATGAAGTCTCAGGTGATTCTTCAGGTATGAAGCCCACAGAAAAGTTTTACCGCATTGATCACATGCGTACAGCTTCTCTCTTGTGTGAATCTTCATGTGAAGCGTAAGGTATGATGATTGCGTGAAACTCTTCCCGCACTGATTGCAAGGGTAAGGCCTTTCTCCGGTGTGGATCCTCATGTGCCCCGTAAGATGAGGTTTTTGTGTGAAACTCTTCCCGCACTGATCACATGTGAATGGTTTTTCTCCAGAATGAACTCTCAAGTGGATAACAAGGCTGTGTTTGTGAGTGAAAGTTTTCTCACACTGATCACATGCATATGACTTCTCTCCAGTGTGGTTTCTCATGTGTCCTTGAAGGTGTACTTTTTGTGTGAAACCCTTCCCACATTGATCGCACGTGAACGGCCTCTCTCCGGTGTGGATCCTCATATGAACATCAAGATTACGTTTGCATGTCAAACTCTTTCCACACTGAGTGCAGGTCAAAGATTTCTTGGCTCTACTTTTCTTTAAAAATGTATTTTTGGTCTTTGAGCGACTCAAAGGTTTTTCTCCAGGTTTGTCGTAATGTTCCTCCTCCACTTCACTCAGTTCTTCACTCTTCTCGTTCTCTTCCATCAGCTCTGAAATGAAAGGGAGAAAAGGCTGAATTTCATTTTCAGTACATCAAAATTGAAAGAGAAATATAAAGTGAAAGGACATAAAAGTGAGAACTGATGTAACTGCTATGCATTATCATAATGATTTTAATAATTGGTTATAGCCTACATCCCTGAAACCTTCCATGAATTAGATACATTGATTTCCCAGCTTTTTTTAAAGCATTAAGGAAATAAAAGTATTTCTGACTTAATTTTAGTACCACTTCTTCGAATTTAAGTAATTTATATGATCATTTAAAGCAAAACTTTGTAACTTTTTCTGTGTCCAAAATTTGTTAAATGTATATGATGAGCGAGTACATCATGAATACATCTACCTAACCGCATTTTTGTCTTATCGCAGATCACTACGGTACATTTATAATAAGTGATTATGTTTGGACTATTGTAGCCTGGTTGGGTCACCGCTGCGGAGTAACACATACCTGCTTGAATCGCCATAGACATAAACTTAGAGAAGTAGATCCGGTTAAAATGTTCTTCCGCGGGATGAGTGTAGCTCTGTTTAAAAACCGCTAGAGCGCCAAAAGTTAATGGCGCCAACAGTGTTGCTTTAAAAGGGTGTTTCTTAAAGCGCCAATGGTGTTGCTTTAAGAGGACATTTGATAATTCTATTTAACTCTTTATATTTTACTATATTTTATCTCTTCTTTCATTTGGATTCCAGTGTCAAATAGAATCTCATTAACATGGATCTGGGGGGCACAAACTAAACATTATGATTATTGGTTATGACTAATACTATTTAATAAAAAAATTATTATTTAAATAGTAGTTCCATATAACAACTTATTACAAACTGGTTAGTACTATAAAATAATGCCATCCCATCCTTGCTATTATTTCATTAAATTATCTCAATCTATTGTCACACTTTTTAAACAAGTACATAAACTGTATAGTGTTGGTCGCATTCATCAACCCTGTTACCAAAGTTACTGTAAGAAAAATAATCTCTATCACGATGAATAACTGCTATATTTTATGGGAAGTAAATTAGTAAACTATCAGATTTTGCTTAAATCATATACTTAGATCAATTATTGCATTTACTTTTGCAAAAACTGTGAATCAAGCATTTAACTAAATCTGATTTAATTGAGTTTTTCAGAATCACGGATGAATGAGAAATCAATAATAAACACCAACCTGTTTGTTCAGTATCTTCAGTGTGTTTGATTCTGAGGGTTGAGGCTTCTTGATCTCTCATCTTCTCTCTGTCCTCTTTAATAAACTCAGACTTGACAGATTTCAGCTCTTCTGGTGATTTGATGCTCGTCTTCTCTTCTGAACTGATGAGATGTTCCAGCATTTATTGGTGAACTACGGTGGGAGGAGCTTCACTGATGATGTGATTCCTGTGGGAGGAGCTTCACTGATGATGTCATTCCTGTGGGAGGAGCTTCACTGAAGGTGAATTGCAGCATGAGAGAAGATGAAAAAAAAAACACCTTACCAAGATCGGTTTTACAACACAATGTTAATATATATATATATATATATATATATATATATATATATATATATATATATATATATATATATATATATATATAAACATAAATAGTGGTAAGAAAAACAGCTGAAAAACTAAACACAAAAAAGTTTCTTGTTGACACCAAGGAAATGAGCTTTAAGTGGCAATTTACAGGAGATCTGAGGCATCAGCATAATAAATGAGCTGAAAACCAGAACTATTTACATGAAATAAAGAGTCTTTTCAGCAGCTCTGTTAATATTGATGAGCCTCTATCAACACCCATTCAACAAGACATTCAGATCATCTCTCTTTATTCTCAGTGTTTGCTGTTGGGACCAGATTTGAGGATATAACAGCATATAAAACACGAAGACATTAAACATACAATTGCAACAATATATGGTTTTTCAATAAATTTCCAGCAGGTGATTAATAAAGGATGACCAATGCAGTACCAATTGACATAGCATTTATTACAGAATAGAAACTATTCTGCCTTATTATGTGATAAAAAAAAATAATGTGAAATATTTTTACTAACCTATTTAAATTAACTGTTTTCTATTTGGATATATTTCAAAATGTAATTTATTGAGATTTCATAACTGATTTTTTTTTTTGTATCATTACTCCAGTCACACGATCCTTCAGAAAAGATACTGATATTCTGATTTGCTTCTCAAAACAACAACAACAACAAAAAAACAACAACAAGAACACATTATGAAAAATGATTACTTTATCATCACTTTTGATCAATTCAAAGTGAAGTGACGTGACATTCAGCCAAGTATGGTGACCCATACTCAGAATTCGTGCTCTGCATTTAACCCATCCAAAGTGCACACACACACAGCAGTGAACACACACCCGGAGCAGTGGTCATCATTTATGCTGCGGAGCAGTGGTGTTGCTGGCCTGAGACTCGAACCCACAAAAGAGTCCTTGCTAAATATAAATGTTCATTTCTATAATTTTTTTTCCCCCAAAACAAAAATTATATATTGACTCTAAGCTTTTGAATGATATAGTGTATTATGTTGCAAAAGCTTTTTATTTAACATAAATGCTGATCTTTGGATCCTTATATTTATCAAAGAATACTGAAAAAAAAAACTGTAAAAAAAATGATGTTTTAAAAATCGATAATCAGCAAATCAGCATATTATGATTTCTGAAGGATGTGACACTGAAGACTGGAGTAAAAATGCTGAAAATACAACTTTGATCACACAAATAAATTACATGAATTAAAATATATTTAAATAGGGAGAAAAGTGATTTTAAATATTAAAATATTTCACAATATTACTGTTTTTGCTGTACTTTGGATCAAATAAATGCAGGCTTGGTGAGCAGAAGAGACTTCTTTAAAAACAAAATATTTTACAGTTCAAAAACTGTTGATTGTTAGGCTATATAGATTACAGAAATGTTATGTATGTATGTGTATAATTTCTGTCCCCCTCACTTCTGAAAAGATGGCTATGCCCCTGGCCGTAAGTAAGAACTGACCACAGGCAAGTCTACTGAGCAAATTGTAAGTACTTTTGGTATACTTTTAGTTTTGTCCAGAGTCAACTTTCCTTACCTACCTGAGAATAATAAATAAAAAGGTAAAAGGTGTATAGATAAAGGAGACACCTTAAAACATGGCACCCAACGTGTTTTAATTGTCTAATTACTAGCCAGAATTAGACAATTGAGCGCTTGCCTAATAGAGTAAGTGTAGTTAGGCTTACGGTTAAATAGCTGAGGTACTATATAAATTACTACATAAAAGATGACTAAGCGGTGAGAAAGGACGGAAATAGACAAAACACCCAGAAAGGGTGGACCAGTATTTGCAAATACAGCCCAGAAAGGGTAAAAGCTTAATGTTATGAATACAGCCCAGAAAGGGCAAAATGTTACTGTTAAATACAGCCCAGAAAGGGTTAAATGTGCACATAAGAAATAAAGAGTGAAGATAACAGTAACAGGCCTATAACAAGGCGAAAGAAACCACTAATTAGAGTTATATTAAAGAGGCTAAGCTATGGCAGCAAAAGCATAAGAAAAATCCAGCAATATTTTTATTCAAGCATATACATGAGGTGATTCTCGTGTATTAGGATAGCAGAAACTAGCCTTACAGGCCGAGACATCCGTCCAGGTGACGGACCCAGGAGAATTATTACTTTGGCTTCCCTCCAAGGAGACACCAATGAGCGGATGTTATTCAACCATCTGTTCCATATTAATGAATTCTGACTCTCTAACACATTCTTCACTCAAAGACCAGAACGTGAGTTAAAGAAAAAACAAGGACCTTCGTTTTACAACATCTTCCAACATAAATCACCACCCGGGCGCCGCCATGGCGGCAACATTCTGGCATGGATGAGAATTATAACGCCTTGGAGACTATCCAGAGATACAAGGTCGAACTTCAAAGGAAAGACAAACACCCGCCCTTTTCATTCACGGCTCGATCACACATTCCACAGAACAGACACACACACATTCACAAACAGGCACAAGCATTTTTGTCTCTCTCAGGAATGATGAAATTACAAGACGGAGATAAGAGAGAGAAATGGGCCAGGAAAATACAACGCTGGTGAAAACCCTGTATACTACAACCTTGTCTGACGGTATTATTAGTAACAGGGGTGGTGATTTTAACAGGAATTTGGCCAATAATTGATTTCACTACAAAATTGATTGTTGATGAGTTTACTGTTAGAGAAGTTTCCAACTGTACTATAGTGACTAAATTCTTTTCAGGGCCATGTGAGCGAAAAACATTGGAAGAATGTAGCCAATGAAGGAAATAATAAAAAAATTATACAGTGGGGAAAGTTACATTAGTGAAATGTAGAATAAGGTCAAGCCCATTTAACATTACACAAATAAAGAACATTTGGATTTGGCACCGCCTGCAGCATATACTCTATATTGGACCTAGAGAGACATTAGGGTGTTACACGAGCAACACTGAGGACAGTGTTATGCCAAATAAAGAAACCCAGATTATTCCAACACCACTGGTTCCAATAGATAGACGTACCCAACGTGTAAAATATGGGTTTTATGATCATAAACGTGCATTCCAAAGAAACTGTGAAAAATATTATAATGACAATAAATATACAATGTATGAAACTACAAAAAATTATGGGAGCCATTTCCATGGATAAATTGGTTTATATATTGACATAGGTTAATATTAAAGGTCCCCTTCTTTGTGATCCCATGTTTTAAACTTTAGTTAGTGTGTAATGTTGTTGTTAGAGTTTAAATAATATCTGTAAAATTCTAAAGCTCAAAGTTCAGTGTCAAGCGAGATACTTTATTTAACAGAATTCGCCTACAAAAAACGACCCGTTTTGACTACAGCCCTCTAGTTCCTGTAGTAATAACGTCACTAAAGCCCCTTTCACACTGCCATTCCGGCAAATACAGGGGTAAAGTGTTCCTGTAATTGTTCCCTGGTCGCTAGATTTGGCACTTTCACACTGCCAGTGATGACCCGGTATATGTGCGTGCTTTCACACACAACCCTTGAAGATCCCGTAACGACACGTGACATCAGCGCGTGACGTGTAATGTACGAGTCGACAACGCTTGGCACTTTATACTTTAACTGAAGCAAGCAAACGATCTCGGCGTCAGCGCAGAAAGTGAGGAACTAACTGATCTCTGCTTCATTACAGTTTGCACATATGTTTTGGTCACGAATGTTGATCTTCCTTCAAAACAGCCGGTAAAAGAGTCGCGCGATAACGCGCGTCATCACTTCGATACGGAATTAGATCTGGCTTTTGTTCACACAGCGCTCGTTCCGGATCGATTACCACAATGTTACTAGGTCCCTGACCCGGGTTCAATTCGGTAATCAATTCCGGGACGTGGTTGCTTTCACACAGAAGGCGACCAGGCAATGTTACGGGAATATTGCGGGTCCGACGTGCAGTGTGAAAGGGGCTTAAAACTGTTTTTTTGACTAACCGCCGCCCACATGAATTCACAAACAGGGGGCGTGGTCTTGTTGCGCTCCGACGGAGAAGAAGGAAGAGCTGTTTGTGTTTGTCGCCATGTCGTTGAAATGCTGTTTTTTTTTTTCATCTCTGAGTCCAATCATCTTTGTTTGGGCTTCCCAGGAATGCTGTACTTTGAGATTAATGGTTACAATTTATGTTTAACTCGGTTCCCATAAATTATAATCCACATGTAAAACTATCTGCAACTCATCTTGCTGAGGACAGCTTGCTGAGGACACCTTGCTCAATCTCAATCAGTTTAATGCTGGATTTGCACAAAGATTATTCTTGAAAGATGGAGCAGTTCCCTCTTTGTCTGGAGAAGGCGTTGTTTATGGACCACAAGATAAAAATAAAAATATTAAATATAAAAATACCTGGCTAAGCGCTTACTATCCTTTTCCTATAGTTAATTTGGGCTATTCCTAAGGAAATCCCAGAATACCATAATATTATGACTATATCAACACCTAATCATAAAATGTAAATTAATATTAGTGGCATTGTAGATGTCAAAAAGGTTTTGACCATTGGCAGAAGCTTATGGACTGTTTATTACTTTACAGGAAGACTGTTTATTTACCCAGGATGGGCTTATTTAAATATGCCTTTAGATAGTTTTTTTAGAAGATTGGATATTAATTAAGAAATTAATAGAATGTTGGCTTAAGGAGTCACATCGTATAAGCCAATATAAATGGATAATAAATGTAGCTTGACTACAATATACTAAATTACATGCAGGATACAGACAATGGATAATTGATACTGTATGTTATTTTAATATTAGGAGCTTTCATTGGGATTTTGATTTTGTGAAAACTAACAGGCCTTGGAGGACTGATAAGAAGTTTGTTAAAAGCCTTTTATTCTACAGTTGTTAATATTATCATGCAGATAGTTGGGCTTAGTAGGAGTAGAGATAAAGAGGACAAACAAGTGCTCATTAAAAAAGGGATTAATTGAAAGACTTTGAACGAACGTAACACTCCTTTGGTGCATAAGGTCCGAGACTTTACTTCTGAAATACATGGCAGTTCAACAGAGTGCCACGAAGGGTGATATACCATGGATAACTTTAAGAATGATTCTACCAGCATTGCTGTTTTGTGAGGAAACAGTGACAACCTTTTGGAAATTCTGGTAAACAATTGTATTTTTATTACAGTGAATATGATATGATATTATAAAAAATAATATAAATTAAAATAAAAAAGGGGGGTTACATACATATGTTTTTAAGGTTACATACATGTTTTTAATTTTTTTTTTCTATTTTTATTATCTTTGAACTTCAAAAAAAGCATTTCACTCCCCCTTTAAGAACAAAACAAAGGACCACAATTTGATAAAAAAATATATATATATTTTAATGCTCATATAGGAATTAAGGACAGCCCCAGGTGGAGAATTATGGACAAGAAAATTGAATTACTGGATTGTTATTGGGCAAGATAATTGTATGAGATGCAGTCAATTTCTGACTGATTTAAGAGTGAACTTTGTAATGGGGGATTTATGCCAGGAATGTTTCTTCAAGAATACATTTATTATGTGGATTAATGACTATGATGAGGCAGAATATAATATTGAATCTTATGAATCAATGACTGGAGTGCATGTAGACTTTTGGGGGGGAAAAATTAATAAATAAATAACTTACAATCCTTTTGAACGTAAAGACTGGTACAGATTGGAGATCTGGGGATTAGATTCTTGTGCACTGCTTGCATAATAAATTTACAGCTGAAGTTGTAAAAGTGGTCAAACTTGATGAACTGCTTTTTATTAAAGGCAGAGAAATTTGTGGGATTCCTGGAGAAGGAGGATTTAACTGAATCAAACAAGCGGCTCGCACACCAGAAGGTATGCCTGGAATGCCAGATCCCCTCTCTTGGCTTCTGAAGAGGATGTCAGAGAGAGGGGAAGAGCCGCACTTTCTGAGTGAGGACCCCTGGGGCATCTGATTGGGACCTGTGTACATGAAATTACGAATGGACGATTGTTGAAAGCAAGATTTGGACACTATCTTAGCATTGTCAAGCAGAGCACAAAGATTTGGCCACCTGATACTACTGTCTCTGGAAATGAGACAAAAAAGGGTACTTTTGGAATACTTATAGTTTTGTCCAGAGTCGACTTTCCTTACCTACCTGCAGGGGCGCACTGGCCATCTGTGTGGTCTGGAGAATCACAGAACGGCCGGTACTCCAGGACGGCCGGCGGGCCGGCCCACCACCAGCCACGCAAGCAGTCATCACCTGTTCCAACACCCCCCCCCAAACGATAATCTGTTTTACACTCCAGTACTGTAGGTGGCAGTAATACACCTTTAAGTTGTAGGCCAGCTGCACTGGCCGTGGCCGCCAAGTAAGAATAAGAAGTGGAAGAGTAGGAAGAAATTACGTTAACGTTAGATAGAAGAAGCATAGAAACAAACAAATAATATGCTTAACGTGGCCGGGGGTTAAACAAAATGGAAAGAAAAGGGTGGGGCTGAGAAGGCGAGAGAAAAAAAAAGCAGAATTTAGATACTGAGGCCACTAAATTTCCCAAACGAACTGAAATATCTAGCAATATTTTCCATCAGCAGCACCTCGCAGTTAAATATTAGCAGCAGTGCAGTAAGCCAGACAGCAATGCACAACATGCCACCAGTGGTGATGATGAGGAACAGAAAGATGAGCTGGTTCCACAGGCAGATCCAGATCCAAGTATGGAACATTAGAGGAGAAAGAGCTTGCTAGGGATGATGTTAGGAAGTGATATTCAGGTTGCTACATTTTTAATGATCCCAGTAGTTAAAACAGCTAAACTTCAACATTTTAGATGTAAAATGTAACATGCAGTAGCTAATATTAAGAAATATGTTGTGCTTTTACTTATAAAAATGCTTACAAACTTTGAAGATTTTGATTACAGAAGTTAAATTTGTAATGGTGTATTTTCATTTAGATGTGGTATTATTATCTGTGCAGTAAGATTAATTAATTAATAACTGCATAAATTAAGATTATTAAGTAACAAATTCATTTTAAGGCAGCATGGAATATATTGTAAAATATAATGTTATAACAGGATATTATATAAACTATTCCTTGCCATCTTGGAATAAAAAAATCCATTCCATCGTTGTTTATTCAGGTTGAGCTTAGACCAAGAGCAGAGAAAGACACCCACTCCGGCTCAACATCTAGTCAACATCAGTGCTATTGCTATAATTTAGATGGTATAGTATCATGAGCCACAATTAAAGTCTTGTGACACTCATGCCATGCGTTATTGTTGTTGTTGTCGAGTTTACGCGCGCTGATTGCTTTGGGCCGGGCCTAGTCAAAGTCCAGGGCCGTTTTTTGGTCCCAGTCCGTCCCTGCCTACCTGAGAATAATAAATAAACAGGTAAAAGGTGTATATATAAAGGAGACACCTTAAAACAAAATATTACCAAAAGTACAATAAAATATTTTGATTACACAATTACATGACTTATTCTGCCGTTGAAGACAATTTTTGCAACAAAAAAATAATAATAAAGTTTTTGTTCATAACAATAAGTAACACAGTATTAAAATATAAAAAATCATTTGAAATCATTTGAAAACAAAATACTTTAGACACCAAATGTACTACCTGCACTGTAGGAAGACGGAATAAAAGATGCACAAGTAGCGCTGAACCCAATGAAAACAATACAGGAATGAGCCAGTAAAATGTTGCGTAAATAGACTGTAAAAAATGTGTTTAATGGTTGTGTAAATATGTGAAATACCCTGAACTGCTCGCCTCTACTAAGACTCGCGCTGACTGAGGGACGCGCGAGCGAGTGACGTCATCGACAATGGTACACGATCAAAAACGCGGCAAATACCTGACACACAATGTTAACGCATAAAAATGATAACAAAGTGATAACAACTATGTTGATTTTTGTTGCATTACAAATATACTATATTGTTATAAATACCTTACATGGATTGAAGAACACATATAAACCATATATTGTCACAATCATGTGTTTACTGTCTTTATGCTTCTCTCGCTGTATTTTATTCAGCTGCAGAGATTGTAGGATCCCATGAAAGGGATTCAGGAACATCTTATGATTTGCCTCTATGAATCATGACTGTTCTTCAGCATCATGAATGAATGAGGAATAAAAAAAAAAAATACCAACCTGATTGTTTTTCAGTGCGTTTCATTCTGCAGGGTTCTTGTGGGAAAAGCTAATCTGACCAAATTAAACATATATCAGCTACTGAGTCTGTTTTCATAATAAATAGATATGCCGGTCTCTCAATTCATTGTAAAGTACCTGATGCTAATTCATAATTTTTATTGCTAATCCTAACATTATTCTGACGTCTTACAAACAAAAGTCATATATCAAGAAACATATCAGATTACAATTATTGTAAATTCTTGGGAATATCACGGTGGCTGAGTGAGCTCAATGCCTAGCAACTTAAGAAAACTCGTGCAAAAAATTTAATAAAAATAAAAAAGCAAATCAAGAAAACAACTTCATCAGATTGACAGCACGCTCTGTGTGTCGGTCTGCTTCACGCTGAATCACGCATGCGCAGTATCATCAGCTCCTAGGTTCTCGAATCGGACGCGTCCGACAGAAATGCTTCTCGGTTCAGTGTACTGGTGATCCGAAAACCGATGCAACCGGTTCTTGACTCGAGAACAAGAAACGCTCCGGCAGTGGGTGTGTATGTTCGTTATCTGGCTCTGCTGCACAAATTTCCCCCCGGCCTTAATTTGTCCGTGTTGATCACGCCCCCGGCCACTATAAGAGGCCCGGTGTTCTGTCGATTTGTCCTACGCTGTCAGATTTTCCTACCTCCCACTAAAACAGTGGGTATTACAATTCCACAACGAAAAATGCTACTGTAAAGTTATGGTTTATTAACGTCTACACCTACCACAACCCTAATCCTACCCTTACAGTACTGCAAATACAGTAATTATGTGTTATATTCGCGGTTGTAGCTAGAAGGGATACAGCTACAGGAAACCAGTAATAAATATTATTTTCTACCAATTAGATTGCGTTTTTATTAAAGTCTACACCTACCCCAACCCTAAAACTACCCTTAAAGTAATGCAGATACATTAAATATCGTTGTTTAGCATGAGACAAAGGACGCGATATTGATGTGCGCGTGCGCAGTAAACCCGGGTAGGAAAATCTGACAGGGTAGGATAAAATGTCAGGACACCGGCGTTTATTTGACTACCGTTTTTTAATTGAGGAATTACGGTAACATGAAACTCATATAAAATTACAAGTATAACATTTATATCATGAAGCAAAATGATATACAATAATAAAATATTTCGACATTGTTCTTTGGGTAGAAACTCCATCTTTGAGTTGATCTGAATCTCAGTTGAATCTGCTGCTTTTGAAGATGAAGATGAACTTTATTAACTGTGAAAACTTGTTTCTGTCATGTTGCTTCTAATGTCTGGTTAGGACAGATTTATCCAGGTGATATTTTATTGCTTGCAGCATTATTGCAGCATCAGATCTGAAAGTGCTGGATCTGAAGATGATCTACTTACTGTGAATGTTTTTTGTATGACTGTGTAGAGAAGATGAATTATTGAAACACTTCCCACATGCAGTGCAGTGATACGGTTTCTATCCCGTGTGGATCCTCTCATGTCTTTTCAGACTTACTGCATGAGTGAATCTCTTGTCACAGTGTGAACACTTGTAAGGTTTTTCTCCAGTGTGGATCCTCTCATGTGTTTTCAGGTCTCCTGACCGACTGAATCTCTTGTCACAGTGTGAACACTTGTAAGGTTTCTCTCCAGTGTGGATCCTCTCATGTGTTTTCAGGTATGAAGACTGATTGAATCTCTTGTCACAGTGTGAACACTTGTAAGGTTTCTCTCCAGTGTGAATCCTATGGTGCTGTTTTAAATGGGCCGCTGTAATAAAAGTTTTTTCACACTCAAAGCACATGTACTCTCTCACACCAGTATGAAGTTTCTGATGTTGTTTCAAACTTTGTAGCAATGTAAAACTCTTTTCACACAAATCACACGAATATGGCTTCTCCTGTGTATGAACTCTCAGGTGCTGCTTTAGGACTGAAGGCCTCAAAAATGTTTTCCCGCACTGATCACATGAGTACAGTTTCTCTCTTGTGTGGCTGTTCATGTGAATCTTAAGTGTTGCTGATTGTGTGAAACTCTTCCCACATTGATCACAAGTGTACGGTTTCTCTCCAGTGTGGATGTTAGTGTGGTTCTTAAGGTTTGATGATTGTGTGAAACTCTTCCCGCACTGATCACATGTGTATGATCTCTCTCCAGTGTGAACTCTCATGTGAATATCAAGATAAGATTTGCTTGTGAAACTCTTTGGACACTGAGTGCAGGTGAAAGATTTCTTGGCTCTTCTTTTCTTTAAATCTTTCTGTTTGGTTTGAGAGCAACTCTGAAGTTTTTCTCTGGTTTGGACATGATTTTTCTCCTCAACTTCACTCAATTCTTCACTCTCCTGGTTCTCTTCAATCAGCTCTGAAATAAAAGTAAAAATGGTTAGTTTTCAGGAACTTTTCATCAACCCTGTTACCAAAGTTACTGTAAGAAAAATAATCTCTATCACTATGAATAACTGCTATAATTTATGGGAAATAAATTAGTAACTAGCTAATCAGATTTTGCTTAAGTCATTACTTACTAGATCAACTGTGTTTACTTTTGATGTAAAAAAAGCAAACTGTATAGAAATAAAAATGTGGTTAAAATGGCTACAAAATAAAACTGTGAATCAACCATTTAACTAAATCTGATTTAATAGAGTTTTTCAGAATCACGGATGAATGAGAAATCAATAATAATCACCAACCTGTTTGTTCAGTATCTTCAGTGTGTTTGATTCTGAGGGTTGAGGCTTCTTGATCTCTCATCTTCTCTCTGTCCTCTTTAATAAACTCAGACTTGACAGATTTCAGCTCGTCTTCTTTTCTGAACTGATGAGATGTTCCAGCATTTATTGGTGAACTACTGTGGGAGGAGCTTCACTGATGATGTGATTCCTGTGGGAGGAGCTTCACTGAAGGTGATTTGCAGCATGAGAGAAGATGAAAAAAAAAACACCTTACCAAGATCGGTTTTACAACACAATGTTAATATATATATATATATATATATATATATATATATATATATATATATATATATATATATATATATATATATATATATATAAACATAAATAATGGTAAGAAAAACAGCTGAAAAACTAAACACAAAAAAGTTTATTATTGACACCAAGGAAATGAGCTTTAAGTGGCAATTTACAGGAGATCTGAGGCATCAGCATAATAAATGAGCTGAAAACCAGAACTATTTACATGAAATAAAGAGTCTTTTCAGCAGCTCTGTTAATATTGATGAGCCTCTATCAACACCCATTCAACAAGACATTCAGATCATCTCTCTTTATTCTCAGTGTTTGCTGTTGGGCCTAGATTTGAGGATATAAAAGCATATAAAACTGCTTTACTGAAGTACTGTTATTTATCAAAATATCACATTTATCAAAATATCACATTGACCAAATAAATAAATTATTGATAAATTACTGACAATAACAAACAAACACTAAACTATCTTACAACACCATAGCCTAACATGACCATAGTAATCCTAAACTTGATTTTTCTGTACATAACCTGACAATGATCATAACATTTTTCAAAGCAATATTTAATGCTTCCTGTGTCAAACTTCATATATTCCCATTTATGAATAGATTTGAAATTTCAAATCTTCAAAATGTGAAAAACGTTCATTACTCATTACAGGAACAAAATGTGTTTGGAAATACAGTTGCAATGCAGACCTATTTCAATTTTAACAAGTAAAAATAATCTAAATGTCAGCGGAGGAAAAAGGTAAAAATTAAAATGTTAGCAGCAATATGCTACTTGAGATCGATTCCCACCAGTACCCTTCACAGATTATTATTTATTTATTTATTTATTTTTAGTATTATGACTGGGGCATTCACTAACAGTTCAACTACAAACATCAAAACAAAGCACAAAAGCAGTCGAAATCGCTCAGCTCTGAATGAATTAATTTTTTCCTCACATGCTGCTACAGCAGTAACGTTAAATGATCCCGATGAAAACAAAACAGAAACGAGTCTGTAAAACGTCGCTTAAACAAGCTGTAAAGTGTTTGATGTTTGTGTAAAATACTGTGAACTGCTCGCCTCTCCGGGATTTATACTGTCCTCTAAAACCGTCGGCAATTACCGGTGATTAGTCTTTTTTCGGTACAAGTTTTGTGTTGAATGAGTCGATGAATTAATAATTTATGTACCAACTTAAAAAGTAAAAAAATCTTAAACTATTGGCTTTATTTCACATCAACAATTAATCACAGTAAGATTTTCTCTAAAAGCACAGAACAAACAATAATTAGCTTAAAGAAAGAAATCTGACAGATAAAACTATTTTGACAAATACAACATACAAAACATACCTCGTTGGCTCAGTACCGAGAGAGGAATTAGTTTCAGTCTTTTTCTTCTTCTTTCTGTTTATCTTATCTCTCTTAAACTTAGCTTAATGACCACACTTTAGTCATACATCTTTCTTTCTCTCGAGAGATCGCTTCTTCTGCGGAAATTAACCTCTTCTCTGCATACAAAGCTCACTCTTAAGCTACAGCGCCCCTAGTGGCACTTAACGGTAATAATAAAAATACAGAGAATGAATAGAAACGAAAATGTAGCAGTAACAAGATTAATGAGAACGGGTTGGAGGGAAAGAGGACACGTTCCAGGTAAAGGCTTGGATGGCAAAAATGGGGTCTGGGAATGTCACATCTAAGATCGATCTTGATGAGTTGGACAGTCCAATTAGCAATGAAATGAAAAAGAAATATGGGAAAATAATTGTAGATGTCATACCCTGGATTTAGAATCATGGTGTTCCCAAAAAGAAAATGTACATTTAGCATAACAGCCCTGAACAACGTATAAGAGAGTTTGGAAACATGGAAACAAATTAAGAGATTATAAAAAGTGGAAAAACAAACAAAAAGACAAGTATGTCAAAGTCTTCCACCAGCGACTGCGTAAGAGTAGTGAAAAACTCCATGACTGGAGTCAGCACCATATCTAAAGTTTATGAGAGAATGACACTGCAGCCTGAACGAGCATGAACTGGAGGAAAGAGGAGCATGTTGAACTGTCCACATTTGAGAAGAATGGTATTGGCTGTGTGGAAGCATTTTCTTGCCATCGGTCTAATGTTTGCTGGGTACTGAAGTACATAAAAAATCTTTCTTAGTGTAACACAGTATGCAAGATTTAATCTGATAACACATTTTTTTAGACTCAAGCCCTATAAAGTGAGCACACGCTTTCGAATGCCGTTTTGAGGACACTAGACACTCCACATAAAGCATTAAGGCGACTGATATTGTGGTCTGCTGGCATCTCCGTGTGTTCCTGCAGCTTGCCTTGCAGTTATTTATAGATGTATAAAAAATTGTCTGGACAAAAAAAAAAATCACACAGATTTTGCTGTTGAACTGTATACATTAATTTTAAATTATTATTTAAATAAAAACAAAATGTTTTCATTTTTCTTGAAAAAAGCTTGCAGAAAACGGTTCTCAATGTTGAATTTGGTAAAAACAATGATCATTATTTCAGATGTTTCTAGTCTTAACCTGTGGGCCCACTTGTCATTTTAAACTGTGATATCTTAGTCTGAATTTAACGTAATCTTGACAAACTATATATTCACTGAAAGCTTAAAGACTCTAGTTTTCATATTTGGTGACTAATTTCTGAAAGAAAGCAACTGTAATTTATTAATTTGTAAGAAGAGTACTCAGAGTCAGAGAGCGAGTTCTAACCTTTTAGTCTAGATGGAAATAGGGGTCCACGCGAACCCCCCTGCTTTTTTTATGCCACCTGATTTTTTAAATCCTTAAAGTGTCTATTTTCATAATCTGCCAGGTGCCAAGCTGAAATAATGTCCCAAAGGGTTCTTTTTTAACCCTTTGCTGCACCCGACCGGAATCCGAAAAATCAAAAAGTGATGTAGAAAGTGGCATAACATTAGAAGTAAACAACATACAGAGACAAATGAACACATTTTCCCATACAATTCTGACCCCAGGAATATAATGGAATGGTTATTTTTGACATTTCACAACATATTGACCTTATTTCTGGACAAAATAGCAAAAAATGACCAAAGATGTGTAGAGGATCAACTATTTTTTCGCTTTCTCAAGCGCATAGGGTGTTTTTTTTTTCCACAACATATTCTTTATCACTCAAGTGTTTATTTTAAGATTAAATTGGGTACCAAGCTGAAATAATGTCCAAAATACTTTATTTTTAACCCTTTGCACCAAACCTGAAAAATCTAAATATGATTTAAAGTGGCATAACTTTTGATGTAAACCACTCACAGAGACAAATGGACACATTTTTCAATACAATTCTGACCCCAGAATTTTTTATTTGTCATGTTTTATAACATCTTGACCATCTGTGGTCAAAAAGAGCAAAAAAAAAAGTTCATTTGACAGCGTTTTTATTATACTTAGTAGCCTGAAATAGGGTTGATTTTAACCTTTTACTTCACCTATCCTGAAACTGAAGTTATTTAAAATAGTTTTACTTTTGAAGTTAACAAAACAAAGCAAATTAACTTAAATAAATAAAAATAATAATAAAATAAATAAATAAACTACAGAAAAAATAGAAAAAGGTCCAAAAAGTTGACTGAGCATAAACTGCAAGTTTTTTTTAATTTTGGGGCTTTGCAGTTGGCAGTTGGCAGTCGTCGGTTCGTACCCGCAGATCGCCATGTCCCACTGCTCTCTCTTTTGGAAAAATTTCAGTAAGTACTTGAAACTATAATTAAGATATACCTTTATAGTCATAACTTAAAGTGATTTTCGACAGTTTTTACTATAATCACAGGCTTTCGGAAATCGAATCTGTATTCTTGACTAGCAGTGTTGGTAGCTTAGTTGGGTGGAGGATATGAGATATGAGACTCTGTGAAGACGTCAGTTCACCATACCACATGATATTTGTGAACAGATTCCATTGAAATTAGAGGACTTGCCTTTGGATAGAATTGGCTATCACCAATATTGCTATAAAAGCTTTACAGGGAAAATAAATCATTTAAGTGTCAAAGGCTTCTTCATCTGGTGAATCATTATCATTGAAAAGGGACTCTCTGCGCCATGTCAAATCACTGTCAGTTCAATCTGAAGGAGCTCCAAGAAGGTGTTCCTTCTTGTTTCCCAATCAGTGCATTTTCTTTGACAAAGCAAACTCCAAGTTCAATGGCAAGACTGAAGAGCTTACAAAGTTTTAGAGTTGGAAACACAAGGAACCAGGCTGGAAAGTTATTAAACCTAGGGCACAAGAATTAAAGAAAGAGGCTCTTTATCGCAAAGTGCAGGGCAAGGACCTTTTTGCAATGGAAGCTACAGTAATTATCATCCATCATGCAGAAACAATTTCAACACAGAGTACCAAACCCATGAGCGTGCAAGGGAGAGAGTAGAAAAGGCAGCAGACAACACTGAGGCCCAGAAGATAGCAGCACATAACAAGTCATATTGTGTGGTAAAGGATTACATTCTTAGGAATGTGATTGATTGCAAAGAGGTTGTCCAGCTAAGATCCATGTGCAACTTGTACATGAAGACATTGGAAATTCAACGTTTTCCTAATCCTGAATACCGCAGTAAGAAATTGGCAAGACGGTTATGTAACAGGTTTACTCTGGTTGTGTTTTGTTGTTCTCAATGAAGACAATGCGCCTGGAGGAGGTCTCAGGATGTTTTATTCTGCAAAAAGCAGGTCTGCAGAAACACACAGAGCACAATTAAACTTTTTTTGGGATACACCTTCTCTCCCCTTCAGTCTGCCCGTACAGCATGGAGGAAGCAGCGCTCTCATTTGAAGAGCGAGAGACAGCACAACCGACCTCGTCAGCAGCATATGTGCTTCTAAAGATCTTAATTTACTCAATTAACAGTTACAAAATATAAGACATCAACAAAAAAAGATAAAATTAAATAAATCACAAAAACATGTCATCATTATATGGCATATGAAATAATCTAAAATATAGATTCCTCACCACTTATTCATAACAGTGAATAAATTAAATGGAGAAAAAAAATGTCAAAAATGACATTTTACACACAAAAAAATATATATAAATTTTGACAACATCACGTTTGAATACAGACCTCACTCTTTTTTGGATTTATCAAACTCATAAACTTCATAAACATTTCAAACATTTCTCAATGTATGAACACAATAAACAACGAACATACCTGCAGAAACACACAGAGCACAATTAAACTTTTTTTGGGATACACCTTCTCTCCCCTTCAGTCTGCCCGTACAGCATGGAGGAAGCTAGTAAGCAAAACCAATCTCGGTAAAATGTTCAAAATGCAATTCATTGCATTAAATTTGATGACATCACAGTCTTACATTACACTTAAACATTATTTATTTCATGAAATTAATCGATGACATCATTTACACTTGGAGGAATGTCCTTACCAGCGCTCTCATTTGAAGAGCGAGAGACAGCACAACCGACCTCGTCAGCAGCATATGTGCTTCTAAAGATGGCGCTGTAGGCCAATCGCACGAGGTATCATGTGCGTCACCAATATGTGCCCCATACAAGACAGTATTCTGCATGAACGGTTCCTACTATAATTAATTATGTACATTATGCCCCATAATAACTCCAAATAAAAATATGAAGCACAAAAACATAAGTTTTGATGAAGTTCATAACAATATTCATATTTGAACCAGCTACATTCTCCCCGCTGAACTTCATAAAACTTGTTCAATAAGGATAAACAGCCAATCTAAAAGCCACAAACAGAATAACTCAACTGACAATCAATACAAATCAATACAGCAACATATGCTTCCCAGCATACAGGGAAAGTGACCCAAGCAGGGTGATCAGGCCTACTAAGAGAACACTTGAAAACAGGGTGCCCCTAACACCACCATTATGATTTCAATGCGACAGCTACTGTTAAATGTGTCTGAAAGACTTCTGAATGTTGGCATTCTCAACTCGAAGTAACAAATAACCTCAAAAAAAAAAACATTGCATGATCAATGTAATATCTTAATCATCTTATGACAATAAAGACCTGGTAACGCCATTAACTGAATTGTTCATCTTCATGTTTTGGGTCATGTTCTGAATCAACCTGTTCACAGGTTTCACAAGCCTGCCAAATCTGGTTCTAACTTGAGTCACCACCTGATTTGGGAGTGAATCCACAGGATCAGAGATCTGAACATCAACTGAACCTCCCATAGATGGAGAGATCACGGTGTCGCAAGTCATTCCTGAATTACTTGAATGATCAGAAACATCACATTCCATAAGATCATCCTGCGTGGCTGGAAACACAGATTGTGTGGTCACAGAATCCACTGCCAATGAAGGGACACTCTCTGTCTTAGAGGATGTACTACTCTGGTCATCATCTGGGGCAAGAGTCCCTGCCACCCAGGTGGCGGTTCGATCTGCATTGCTGCATTCAGACATGGGTGTTCTGGCAACGCTCAAAGCTGCTTCACTACAGTCTTCAGCTGGTACACTGCAGTCACTGAATGAGGGTTCAACTACCTCAACCTCAATTGGCAGAAAGTTAGCTTGAAGCAGCAAATTCCTATGAACAGTTTTTTCCTGACCAGTGTGGGTGTTGCGGATACGGTAGGTGTGACATTGAGGATTTAAGGCAACAACTATGTATGGAGAGGCTTCCCATTTATCTGCCAATTTCCTTCGTCCACGTTCGCCTTTGTTAGCCAGTAAAACTTGATCCCCAATTTCAATACTGCAACCTTTGGACCTCTTGTTGTATAGGTCTGCCTGACGTCGCTGACTGACCTCAGCATTCCTCTGAGCAAGGGCCAAAGCTTCTTTCAAATCATCCTTCAATCTCCTCACGTATGCATCATAGTCAATGAGGACATCGTCCCTCTCCACACTGCTGAACATCACATCCACTGGGAGCTTTGGAACCCTGCCGAACATCAAGTAAAAAGGCGCAAACCCAGTCGACTCATGGGCAGTACAATTATAAGCGAAGGTTAACGATTGCAACATCTGTGGCCATTTCTGCTTTGCCCTGGGTGGCAACGCCCTTATCATACCACCCAGGGTTCTGTTGAACCGTTCGACTAGCCCATTGCCCATCGGGTGATATGCAGTCGTTCTAGACTTTCTTACTCCAGCAACTTCCAGCAAGTCATGAATAAGCTGGCTCTCAAAATTGGCACCTTGATCTGAATGGATCCTTTCTGGGAAGCCATATACGCAGAAGTACCTATCCCACAACAGCCTTGCAACTTGCTTTGCCGATTGGTCTTTACAAGGGAAAGCATGGGCCATCTTGGTAAAGTGGTCTGTTATGACCAGGACATCCACACTGCGACCACTGGAATTCTCTGCAGACCAAAAATCTATGCAGACCAATTCTAGAGGGCTCGATGTTTTGATGCTTTCCAGAGGAGCTCTTCCTTCAGGTTCTGGAGTTTTGCTCACTACACAGCGCCTGCAACATTTAACATACTCGCGTACGTCTCGTTCCAAACTGACCCAGAAGAACCTCTGTCTCGCAAGGGATAAAGTCCTACCCTGACCTTGATGCCCAGCCTCATCATGAATGCCTTGGAGAACCTGCTTCACCAGCGAACTAGGAACAACATACTGCAATCTTCTTTTCCGTGTCAGGACATCCTTGCACACTCGGTATAGTATACCATCAAGAATTTTGAACTTCTCCCACTGTTTAAGTGTTTTAATTACCTTGTGAGTTTCTCCAGTTCTCTCACGTCTAGATGGTTTCCTTCCTCTGCTCACATAGAACAAGACTCTTGACAGGGTTGCATCGTCCTGCTGCTTCTCCTGTAACTCTCTCAATGAGAAAACTGGCAGGGGACTAGGGCCTGGAGACAACAACTGGTGAGTATCCTGAGTAAGCCACTGGACCGCCCTATCCCTCGTGCCTACTTCCCATTCTGTATGAATATCAAGGATTGCAGACACTTCAACATTAGTGAGTGAACTTGATTCTGAACCTGCACATGGACACTGTTCAACATTACAGTTGTTAGCACTTAACCTGAAGATATCCTGTATGGAGTTCTCTCTGACTTGCTCCGCTTCTCTCAACAGCACACTGTACGGCTCACACATCAACCTCCGACTGACAGATCCACGGATGAAGGGCTGCCTACTCAAAGCGTCTGCGACCACATTTCTACTGCCAGGTATGTATTGGATGCTAAAGCTATAGGGGGCCAGCTTAGACACCCACCTCTGCTCACATGCATCAAGTTTTGGCTTTGTCATAATGTATGTTAAAGGATTGTTGTCTGTCCACACAGTAAAGTCATGTCCCTTTAACCAGTGACTAAACTTGTCACAGACAGACCACTGCAGAGCCAAAAACTCTAGACGATGTGCAGGGTATCGTGCTTGTGCGCGAGTGAGAGCTTTACTGGCAAAGGCGATAGGACGTGCCTTAATTTCTCCTTCTGGGACCTGTGACAGCACAGCTCCCAACCCATCCATAGACGCATCAGTGCATAAAATGAATGGCCGGCTGAAATCGGGGTGAGCCAGTACAACGGATTCTAACAGAGCTGTCTTTAGTGTTTCGAACGCCACACTGTGCTCTTGCTTCCAATCATTAGGGTTAAGTTTTTTGAATGATGCAATACCTCTCAGAGGGGTCTTCTTTCCTCTGGGTGCAGCAGTCAAGGCGAACAGTGGCTTTGCAATACTGGAGCAGTTTTGAATGAAGTTTTGATAATATAACACCATTCCCAAGAATGACTTTATCTTTTTAGTTGAAGGTGTCACTCCATCCGGCATCATCAGATCAGATACAGATATGGCTGAGATGGCGCTAACCTTGTCTGGATCTGTTGCTACACCAGTGCCGTCAATGACATGCCCCAGAAATTTCACACTTCTTCGTAGAAAATGACACTTCTTCGGGGCTAACTTCAGTCCATGTGCACTGAGCCTAGAAAACACAAGCTCAAGCCGCTCAATGGCCACTTCTTCATTTGGAGCATACACAAGAAGGTCGTCCAGATAGCATAACAAAGTGAGAAAATTCTGATCCCCAAAGATGTTGGTCATGAGTCGCATAAAGCTGGCTGGACTGTTACAGAGCCCTTGAGGCAGACGGTTGAATTCATACAGGCCATGGGAGTCGTGAAGGCAGTGAACTTCTTGTCCTCTTCAGACATTACAATGTTATAAAACCCAGAGGTCAAGTCCATTGCACTAAAGATCACATTTCCTCCCAAAGCTGCTAAACAGTCCGCCTGGTGAGGCAAGGGGTAGGCATCCTTAACAGTCCGAGCATTTAGCCAACGGTAGTCCACACACACTCTAAGGTCTCCATTCTTCTTCCATACCAACACTAGTGGCGAAGCCCACTCACTGTTGGACTTGCGTATAATGTCCTGTTCCTCCATCTCAGAGAGAACACTCCTCAACTTCTGGTACTGTGCTGGTGGAACGCGGCGGTAAGGAAGCCGGAAGGGACGATCATCTGATAAATGGATACGATGGACAAACTCCTTAGCCTCCCCACAATCTAGTTTGTGTTTGGAAAATACATCCTCATGCCTCATAATGAGTTGTACTAGCTGACTCTTCCAATAGTGGGATACTTCACATGACTCAATGTCTAAATCGCCAAGACCAAGTTTATGAAGGCTTTCACTGAGCTTGAAGGCAGGGCAATCTCCTTCATCAATGCCTCCGATGATACTCTGACTCTGCACACTCACCATCTCATTGTGTTTGCGATCCGGGTACACATTGAGGTCCTCAACAGCAATAATAGGGAAGACATCAGCTATTTTTGTGTTCCTTCTCAGTGTAATAGCCTTATCAAGGGGATTCATGATCCTGACTGGGACCCATCCATCACCAGATATAGAGGCTATGACTCTTCCCACCATTATGCCTTTCTTGTGGGTCTGCGCCTTGGACGGCTCAATCACAACAGCACTTCCCATGGAAATAGGGGCATTTGACGGAAGTCTACCCCACACAAGGTGTTCATGTTTGGGTGAGAGAGTGACGGACTGGGCTAGTTTTGCAGTACCCACAACATCAGGGATTTCACCACCCTTCCACCTGTTAATGCCTGACAACATGTTCAGAAACTGCTCAATTTCAGGTTCTCCAGATGTCTCAGGACGATTCATCACATTCCAGTAGCCAGAGGTTTGCTTGAGTTGAGTAAGTATGAACTTGATAACATTAGTTCCTAGAATTAACTGGTCTCTCTGTCCCGGGACAACTAGTGTAGGCACACTCACTAACTTGCCATACACATCCATCTTAAGCTGATAGACTCCTTTTGGTCTGACTTTAACACCACCACAGCCAATGAGAATAACATCGATTTGTGACTGGTCAACCTGTGCAGACATCCCCATGTTCAAAAGATCACGCTCTGTTTCTTCATTGATCGTACACGCCATGGATCCGCTATCCAGAAGAGCTTGGACTGTGAGTTTGTCATTCAACAGAACTGAGGTATAGAACAGACTATCAGCCTTTTCCAACCTTGAGATATTCTGGAATAAGACGATACTGTTACTGGAGACAGACTTGCAACATTCATCATAAACAAATAAATCATCATCCACATTGAGGGTTTGACACTCCCCACTCACATAGTCCCCTCCCTTATGTGAGTGTGTTAGTTTCCCTGAGCATGTGGGTCAGAAGCAGATGGAATAGAAGGCCCGACGACCTTGTGACATTGCTTTTGCTGATGCCCAATCTCCAGGCACATCAAACATCTCCTTTCTCTCATACAATGTGAATGGGTGGAATGTTTCCTATCACCGCAAACTCTGCACGGGGGATAGCTGCGCCACTGAGTTGTTCTCGGCTGTGAGACGGGAGCATTCTGACTGGTACGCTCCAAAACCCTTTCCAGCATACTTAAAACACGCTCTAAAGTGCCAGCTTCCGAAGTTGCAGGGTCAGCAGCCTTCAAAGGAGTGTCAGGGACGTAAACAGGTGCATCTGCCTTCATACTATATTGATTGGTGACATTGATGGGGACAGTTGATACTTTAGCTGCTGCGACTTGGACAGTGTTAACGTCATGTGTTACAGCAGACAGTTTTTTAGACTGGACTTCCCTCTGGTGTTCATCAATGGCCTCCTGGATTTCCGTGACTGACCATTTACTGATGGGCTTACACCTAAACATACTAGAGAGATTCGGTTCTGAACAGTTTCTGATGAACATCATAGCAATTTCAGAACTCATGTTTTTCATCTTTTCACCTTGTTTCTGCAAATGGCTGTCTGCCAACTCAGCAGCTGCATTTAATCTGACCCAGTAATCAACAGGGCACTCGTTAACTTTGGGTTGTGTCGCATAAAAGTCAGCTAGCGGTTGACATGATCCAGGGCTTTCACTGAAGTAACGTCTTAACACATCATAGATGGTTTCAGGGGAGATGGCTTCATCAGGGCTGCTTTTGAGTCTAACCTTTACGATACTCCGGGCCCTGCCTAGCAGATGGCTCAGTACCTCATCTACCTGATCTTTGTCAGAACAATCTGCTTTGTGGAGATACAATTCCATTAACTCAATCCATTCTAGAACTGTGTATTTGTCCGTTCCATCTCCTCTAAACATTGGGGGTTCTTTGACATCAGGCTTAACTATGAGGCTAACATTAGTAAGATTTCGGCCTGCGTTAGATGGTTCAGGTGCAACAGAACTGAATGGGACTGAACTGGAGGGGGTGACTGGGCTTTGACTACTTAATAGCCGGGTGACGATGGAATCCCCTATTTGACTGCCTAATTCTCCAATGAGTTCACGTAACTGCTGTGTAACATTATCATTTGCGTCACTAGGAGTAGAAGCAGTCGGCCCAATAGGTTGGTCTGGTAGGGTATCATGTGATTGAGGACTATAAACTAACACTCTAGGTTTACCAACAACAGGTTTTTCTACACCCAACAACCCTCTGCCTCTACCCAGATATGGTGTCGTCATATCAAAGTCTTTCCTTACCCCAGCCATAGTGTACACTTACAACAGTGGTAGACTAAATACACAAGAAAACAACCCTCAGATAATGTCTGATAAGTATGATGAGAAAACAAATAAAAATAAAAAATAAAAAAAATACAGTGCAAAGTGTCAGTCCGCAGAAAAGGTCTTGTCCCTTATTTAGTTACCAGAACAGTGGTGAAATCGATTCCTCAGTCTCAACATGCAGCATTCAGACACCACGAGCACGTTGAACAACTCCGGCGATCGGCTGCGGCTGATCCAGTTGATCCAGTAGGTCACGGCACCATTTTATGTAACAGGTTTACTCTGGTTGTGTTTTGTTGTTCTCAATGAAGACAATGCGCCTGGAGGAGGTCTCAGGATGTTTTATTCTGCAAAAAGCAGGTCTGCAGAAACACACAGAGCACAATTAAACTTTTTTTGGGATACACCTTCTCTCCCCTTCAGTCTGCCCGTACAGCATGGAGGAAGCAGCGCTCTCATTTGAAGAGCGAGAGACAGCACAACCGACCTCGTCAGCAGCATATGTGCTTCTAAAGATCTTAATTTACTCAATTAACAGTTACAAAATATAAGACATCAACAAAAAAAGATAAAATTAAATAAATCACAAAAACATGTCATCATTATATGGCATATGAAATAATCTAAAATATAGATTCCTCACCACTTATTCATAACAGTGAATAAATTAAATGGAGAAAAAAAATGTCAAAAATGACATTTTACACACAAAAAAATATATATAAATTTTGACAACATCACGTTTGAATACAGACCTCACTCTTTTTTGGATTTATCAAACTCATAAACTTCATAAACATTTCAAACATTTCTCAATGTATGAACACAATAAACAACGAACATACCTGCAGAAACACACAGAGCACAATTAAACTTTTTTTGGGATACACCTTCTCTCCCCTTCAGTCTGCCCGTACAGCATGGAGGAAGCTAGTAAGCAAAACCAATCTCGGTAAAATGTTCAAAATGCAATTCATTGCATTAAATTTGATGACATCACAGTCTTACGTTACACTTAAACATTATTTATTTCATGAAATTAATCGATGACATCATTTACACTTGGAGGAATGTCCTTACCAGCGCTCTCATTTGAAGAGCGAGAGACAGCACAACCGACCTCGTCAGCAGCATATGTGCTTCTAAAGATGGCGCTGTAGGCCAATCGCACGAGGTATCATGTGCGTCACCAATATGTGCCCCATACAAGACAGTATTCTGCATGAACGGTTCCTACTATAATTAATTATGTACATTATGCCCCATAATAACTCCAAATAAAAATATGAAGCACAAAAACATAAGTTTTGATGAAGTTCATAACAATATTCATATTTGAACCAGCTACAGTTACAGGGAGACAAAGACATCTCTCATGAACTCACATTCTCCAAGGTGCAACAACATGAGTGTATTAAGTCGAACCTCATATACAGCTCAGCATTACTGTAGATGAAGCAGTTGGATGTGCATACAAACTTGGAACAGCTGACCAACTGTTTTACATTTTTTACATTTTCAAAATTTTCATTTTTCATTTGCGATTTGAATTATACTGCTGCATTCATGACAATTTTCATTATTTTGTTTTTATTTTGCTTTGCATAACACTGGTCTTTAATGTTGTGTTCTTTGTTTGTTGGCAGGGCCTGGGCACCCGGGGGCAGATGCGTGACCAATTAGGTGGTATGGTCTTCACTGTAGTCGTGGTCTTCTCTGACATGAGTCGTGGAGTGTGTGCTGTGCTGGTGTGTGTGCACTGAATGGGGTGCTCTTCATAGAGGTGATATCTTGAGACTGCCCTTGGGCATGCCCAGGATCCTCTGCAGCCAACATTAGAACTTAATAAATTGAAGCGTGATTGCTGGTCAACACCTTTTACACGAAAGGACTGTCTTTTTAACAATTAATAAATTGTATATGTTTTTCAATCACCTATGTCTCTGATTCCAACTGTGATTAGGATCTGTGTGTGCCTTAGCTTAGGGGTTATATTAAATTCTTGGGGCGAAATCCCCCAAGTGGCATAGTCGGAAATAATTAACTGAATTGAGCGTGGGTATAAATTGTTCCGCCCAATGTCATAAAATAGAGCCGTCACTCCCGAGCGCTTCGTCACATTTTGGCGTAGTCGGCAGGATTTATCACTAGATTGGGTCAGAGACAATAGGTTTTTGTTGTTTGTATTGTCTTTATGGTTGTGATTCTTTTTTTTTTTTTTTTAAACAGAACAGCAGCTTGGTGTAAGGGCAGGTGGCCTTTCTCCGGGGTGGTAAGTTTACTTTAAATTTCATCCGAAATGGAGGAAGAATTACAGGGGTTGCGGGAGTTGGTAGCCCAGTTAAGGGCTGATAATGCCAGGATGGAACAGCTACAGGCGCCTGTGGTTGGTGTTTCCGGGGATGGTGAAGCCTTGGCTGGTACTTCGACTGCTCCACCTGTAGGGCCCCAATCTTCTGGTGCTAGTGCACCAGAACGATTAGTTTTTGTGCCGCGAGAGCGTCGATGCCCAAAATTTAGCGGTAAATCTGGTATAAGTGTCGATGAATGGGTCGAAGAGGCACGGGCTTGCATGAGGGCGCGGTATACGGGGACCGCTGAACAAGCTTTTTTTGTATTCTACCACCTGGAAGGGGAGGCCCGAGAGGAGATTCGGTATCGTCCTGAGGCAGAGCGCGGAGATCCTGATAAAATTATTAAAGCATTGCAAGAGCTTTATGGGTGTTCACAGTTGTACGTCGCTTTGCAAGAATCTTTCTTTTCAAGGAAGCAACAGGAAGGTGAGACATTGTTAGAATTCTCCCTTGCGCTTATGGCTCTTTTAGAGCGGGTTAAGAACCAAGCACCTAATGCTGTCGCGAATTCTGAGATTGTATTGCGGGATCAATTTGTGGAGCACGTGTCCAATAATACTCTGCGACGTGAGCTTAAACAATTAGTTCGTCGTGAGCCTACTGCTACGTTATTAGAAGTTCGTAGAGAAGCAATTAGGTGGGAACGTGAGGGGATGCCTGGGGGTGTAAGGGCACGTAGCCAGTCCGTCCCGGTAGCCTACGGCCTTCAGTATGGGGTACGTGGGGCCACCTTTGCTGATAGGCAAAACCCCCCACAACAGTCTGAGATGAGATGAGATGCAAACTGCGCGAAATGTTCTGACAGCAACAGCAACAATTGAACCAGCTCACACAGACCGTTGCTCGTCTCCAAACCCCGTACGTGCACGCTAGATCATCGCGTCCGGGTCCAGTCATATGTAGACGGTGTCAGCGCCCGGGTCATTATGCTCGCGAGTGCGATGGGGGCCGGGCTCGTCCTCCCCAGCCGGTAGCCGGTCCCTCTACTATTACACACGGCCAACCGCGCTCTCCTCGGCCGGCAGAAATCTAGCTCCCGCCAGGTCGCAGAGTCACGATCTTGGTGGGGAGGTAGCTGACTCCCATCCCACAGATACACATAATCCATTTTCTCGCTTGATCTCCTCGTGTCCTCATTTGACCGTCTCTATAGGAGGAGTGTTAGTACCTTGTTAAGTCGACACTGGGGCAATGGTGTCGACTATTGTAGAAAGTTGTTTTCGTCAACATTTCGAGCCTTGGGGGCAGGACCGGTTGCAGGGCTGTCAGTGGTTGCAGCTAAGAGCGGCTAATGGGCTGGAGATCCCGTACATCGGTTATTTGGAGCTGGATGTAGAAATGTGTGGCAGGTTGGTTACAGGGTGTGGTGTCCAGGTGGTTAGGGATCCTCCTGGTGGGCTGAGTGCAGGCATCCCCGGAGTGTTGGGGATGAATATACTTAGCCGGTGCTACCAGGAGCTCTCTGGCCAACACGGCACGGCACTTTTTGATCTCCCTGTGGTTATGAAATTTCCAGGTGTTTTGAGGGCCTTTCAGCATTGTCAACAAAGCCCCCGTGTCTGGCCTTCCTGATGGGCTTTTGGCCTCGCCGGCCTTGGTACCGGTAAGCCGAGGTACTGCATATGGGCCCGTGGTAAATGTTGGGGCAGCTGATGTGGTGCTCCGCCCTACCACCGTGGTGGGGAGTCTGAAGGAGGTCTAATTGGTTAACCTGCCACAGGGGGTCATTGAAGTTAAGGCCACAGTCGCCACAGTTCAGTCCCATAGTGCAGGGGGGGAGTCTCCTTTGCTTAACCAGATTGAGTCTCTCGACTTATCCGTTCTGCCTGCTGCAGAGCAGGATCAAGTTAGGGACTTCCTACGCAAGTATCAAGCAGTGTTCTCCTGCCATGAGGGAGATTTAGGTTGCACCCGTCTAATCTCCCATGATATACCGGTCTTGGATGACGTCCCCGTGCGCCAGCGGTATAGCCGCATTCCCCCTTCAGAATATGAGGTAGTCAAAACTCATATTAATCATCTGTTGGAAGCTGGTATAGTACGTGAGAGCAGTAGTCCATACGCATCGCCTATCGTATTGGTAAAGAAAAAAGACAGTAGCCTGCGCATGTGCATGGACTACCGTCATTTGAACGCCAAAACTAGAAAGGATGTCTTTCCCCTTCCTCGTATCGAGGAATCGTTAGATTCATTGTCCAGGGCCCGCTGGTTTTTCACACTGGATTTAGCCAGCGGGTACCTGCAGGTCCCGGTGTCGGAACATGATAGACCGAAGACCGCATTCTGTACACCCTTTGGGCTATTCGAATTCAATCGTATGCCGTTCGGCCTCTGCAACGCGCCAAGTACGTTTCAGAGGTTGATGGAGCGTTTGTTCGGTGACCAGCAATGTCAGTCGCTTTTGTTATATCTTGACGACATCGTTGTGTTTTCTACTTCAGTAGCTCAGGATTTACAGAGGCTGGAAATGGTCTTGGACCGGTTGAAGAGAGAAGGGTTGAAGGCAAACTTGCGGAAATGCGTTTTTTTTTCAAACAGGAGGTAAGATACTTGGGGCATGTTATATTGGCTCAGGGAGTGGCGACTGACCTGGGCAAGATTGAGGCCGTGGCGCAGTGGCGTTGCCCTACGGTCGTCTCAGAATTGAGGACCTTCTTGGGGCTCGCAAGCTACTATAGGCGCTTCATTGAGGGTTTCGCCAAGCTGGCGGCTCCCTTACATAGACTGGTAGCCGAAGTTGTTGGAGGTAAGTTAGGGAAAAGGAAGGGGCAGAGTTTAGTTCAGGTGTGGACGCAACAGTGTCAGGAGTCATTTGAGGCATTGAAGAGTAAGTTTATCTCTGCACCGGTACTAGCTTATGCAGATTTCTCCCGAACCTTCATCTTGGAGGTAGACGCTAGCCATGGCGGCTTAGGCGCTGTACTTTCTCAAGAACATGACGGGAAAGTGTGCCCCATAGCTTATGCCAGTACAAGTTTGAGGCCCACTGAGCGTAACATGAGTAATTACAGTTCCATGAAATTGGAGTTTCTGGCACTCAAGTGGGCCATGGTGGAGAAATTCAGGGAGTATTTGTTGGGACATAAGTGTCTTGTGTTTACCGACAATAACCCCCTGAGTCATTTGACCACGGCAAAGCTTGGGGCCGCCGAGCAGCGCTGGGCTGCTGAGCTGGCTGCCTTCGATTTCGAGGTGAGGTATAGGTCCGGGAGGAGTAATGGTAATGCGGATGCTCTGTCCTGCCAGAACCCTGTCAATCTGGACGATGTTGAGGGCTTGGCGGCCGGTATTTCGGTGCCGGAGTTACTGCAGCAGGCCGTAAGACCACGTGGCATTGTGCATGCTGTAGCAAATGAGATGACTGTCTTGCCTAGCTATTCTGTTTCTGACCTGTGTGTTATGCAGGAGGATGACTCCATCATTGGACCACTGTTGCAGTTTTGGAGACGGGGTAAGCGTCCCATGCCCGAAGAACGGCGCCTGCTGGCTAAGCCCGTCCTCACCCTGCTCCAGCAGTGGGACCGATTGCTGGAGAAGGAGGGTGTATTGTACCGACAAATTTTCTGTCCTGATGGTGGAGAAGAGTGTTATCAGTTAGTATTGCCCGAGGTTCTGAGGCAGGAAGTTTTAGAGCAGCTGCATCAACAGCATGGTCATCAGGGAGTCAAAAGGACTAGTTAGTTGATTAGACGTCGGTGTTACTGGCCGGGTATGTCCGCGGATATTGCTCACTGGTGTAAGGAGTGTGAACGGTGCCAGCTTGCTAAAGAGAGTCAACCAGTGGCATGAGGCTACATGGGCCATTTGTTGGCTTCCAGACCTAACGAGGTTCTGGCCATTGATTTCACGGTACTTGAACCTTCTCAGTCAGGCCATGAGAATATTTTGGTCATGACCGACGATTCAGTAAGTTCTCCATGGCGATACCTACCCGTGACCAGCGAGCCGAGACGGTGGCGCAGGTTTTGGTCGAGGAGTGGTTTTTTAAGTTTGGGGTCCCGGGCCGCATTCATTCCGACCAAGGTCGTAATTTTGAATCGGCCCTGATTCGTCAGCTCTGTGAGCTTTATCACATTAAGAAGTCACGTACGACGCCGTACCATCCGGCCGGAAATGGCCAATGTGAGCGTTTCAATCGCACTCTGTATACACTGTTGCGAACCCTGCCCGGCCCTAGGAAGAGAGACTGGGCCTCGTGTTTATCGCAAGTAATCTTCTGTTATAACACCACCCCTCACCAGGGGACAGGAGAGTCTCCTTATTACTTGATGTTCGGTCAAGAACCTAGGTTGCCCTTGGACTTTCTGCTGGGTAATGTGTTAGAGCCAATGGCAGGTAGTGTACAGAGTTGGGTCGTAGAACACCAAAAGCGGTTAAGAGTTGCCTTTTAGGGGGCAACGGAACGCCTGCGGCTGCGGGTCGAAGAAAGGAACGACATGACTCACTTGTTCGTGACTTATCTTTGTCAGAGGGCCAGCTTGTTTATTTACGAGATCATTCGTTTAAAGGACGGCATAAGATTGCAGACTTGTGGAGCCCGGTGTTGTTCCAAGTAGTTCGTCCCCCTGAGGTGGGAGGTGTGCACCCGTGGAGGATCTGAGTAAGGTCTGACGTGTCCACCGCTCGTTATTGAAGGCTTGTGGCCGGAAAGAGGTCCGGCCGGACGGTCAACCTGGAGTTGGAGTAGAAGATCAGGAAGAACCGCAGGTAGATGAGGTAGATGAGGTAGATGAAGTTGACTTGGTTGTGCTTGTGCCAGAGACCCCTGGTGTTGCTCGAGTGACGGGTCATCTGGCACATGCCAATTCTGGTACGAACGGGTTGCCATTGGATCTCCCCTTGATGGGTGCAGTTAGAGGAGAGTCAGGTGACCAGGTCAGGGGACCAGTGGTGGGGGAACCCGAAAAAAAGGAGGGGAAGATTGTAGCAGGAAGGGTTATTACCCCTCCTACATCATCGTTTAGTGTTTAGCCAATGGCTAGGCGTCCAGGGTGTATAAGAGCATGAGCTACCAGTTCCTTGGCATGCGTCGTTATCCTGGGCTGTGACGTCATCCATGCGCCCTGTTACTTTCTGTTGGAGTTAGCGTAAAATGTGCTGCTTGTAAAACTTGCCTAAGCTGTTTTAGCCGCTGGCGGGTCTATGTGCTTGTTGGGGGAGTTGAATATGGACACTTGAGACGGGTAAGAGAAACATTTGTGTGCGACGGTGGTTTGTAGTTTATGTTTATGGTTCGCTCTGATTAGGCGAGTAATCTGTATGCGTAGTGTACGATCTATCTGTGCTTCATGCCAACGAGTTTATCGGAGACTTTCGGCTCCATCTACCGCATAGTTTGGGGATAGTGATTCTGAGACAGCATGCTTTGTAAGTATACTGTTTGAGCTTAAGCCAACTGAGAAGAACTCTTGTTTTTAGGCATGCGCTAAGGTCCGTACCGACTTTCTGAATGAGCATTATCTGCTCTGAGCTTCATCATAAGGCTTTATTCGTGCTGGGCCTCATCAGCTGCTGTTCTGTTTTGTGTTTGTTTTGTTTAGTTTTTGGTGTGCTGTTCTGTCACGAGCGAGTCGTCTCGAGTGAACAGCTGATTGAATCGTCTTGGGTAAACCGTTCTAAGTGAGCTGTTCGAGTGAATCATTTCAAGTGAACTGTCCAGTGAACGATGACTCTGTTTCCGTGATTTGTTTGAGTTTTTGTTGTTCCTTTTTCTAGTTTATTTCTTTACTTTCTTTAGTTTAGTATTTTCAAAGAAGAGTACTTTTGCATCTGTTTTTTTAATTCAATTGTTGTATTAGCAAATTTACATTTTTCATTTGCGATTTGAATTATACTGCTGCATTCATGACAATTTTCATTATTTTGTTTTTATTTTGCTTTGCATAACACTGCTCTTTAATGTTGTTTTCTTTGTTTGTTGGCAGGGCCTGGGCACCCGGGGGCAGATGCGTGACCAATTAGGTGGTAGGGTCTTCACTGTAGTCGTGGTCTTCTCTGACATGAGTCGTGGAGTGTGTGCACTGAAAGGGGTGCTCTTCATAGAGGTGTTATCTTGAGACTGCCCTTGGGTATGCACAGGATCTTCTGCAGCCAACATTAGAGCTTAATAAATTTAAGAGTGATTGCTGGTCAACACCTTTTACACGAAAGGACTGTCTTTTTAACAATTAATAAATTGTATATGTTTTCAATCACCTATGTCTCTGACTCCAACTGTGATTAGGATCTGTGTGTGCCTTAGCTTAGGGGTTATATTAAATTCTTGTGGCGTAGTTGGAAATAATTAACTGAATTGAGCGTGGGTATGGGTATAAATTGTTCCGCCCAATGTCATAAAATATAGCTGTCACTCCTGAGCGCTTCGTCGGGATTTTTCCTGTAAAGCTTTTATAGCAGTATTGGTGATAGCCAATTGTATCCAAAGACAAGTCCTCTAATTTCAACGGAACCTGTTCATAAATATCCCTCATGTGGTATGGTGAACTGACGTCTTTACAGAGTCTCATATCTCATATAGTGTGTAGATATGATAGCTTCTTGCTTGCCCTCCCCACCTGAATGTGTTGAGTGTTGTAAAATTACCATACTCAGAAAGAGTTGAGACATGTAAAATATGTGTTAGGGAACGAATCCTCTTTGGAAGCACTTGAGCTGTGTTACAATGTTTAATTTTCCCCTTGGTAAGTATGTATGTATTGATCCCAGGGGCGTAGCAAGCCTTTCAAAAGTGTGGGGGATGGATGTGGTTTGTTTATAAACAATAAAAATGATGAATACAGTGACAGAGGGGGACAAAATGCAGGGCTTAAAGTTCTCTGGCTTGCAGCGTTTGGCTGGGAAAAAAATAATCCTACATTAAAAAAATAAATAAATAAAAAAATCAGAAAATGGGAGAAAAACAAAACGCCCACACAAAGCTTTTTTCTCTGGTGTTATAAATAATGTAACAATTTACTGTTTTTAAACATTAAAATAATATACACTTTTCTTTCATAGTTCTTCAACAGGTATGTAAACAATGTCATGATTTCTCACTTTTTTCTCCTCAACACAACAGGTAACGTTACAATCAAACACAACAGGTAAGTATCCACAAAAGTATTCAGCTAATCAACAAACAATGCTCAAAATATCATAATCAATGAACCCATAAATACACTGCTTAACAATGGCAGTTTGTCCCCCCTCCTCGTCTGTTCCCTGCTTCATCACAGTTATGTTATACATTGCATGCCACATAACGTTACATTTACAAACGAATTTAGCTAGCTGAACAATATCCCAATAATAGCAATTAGCATTAGTCTAAAAAACGAAATATAATACCGAAAACACTCGACATGTCAACAAAACGATAACAGAACATCTTCCCAAACACATATCAAGCTTATTTAAAAACCTTGAAAGCATAAACACACAAAGTACCTGGAAAAAGGAGATGTAAATAACCATAACCATAAGTTCCCGCCTCCTCAGCACGAGCTGACCGATAACACCCCAAGAGAGGCGGGACTTAGGGCAGAACAGCCAATCATCAACCGGTCACACTCAAAGCCGCTGTCATTTGAGGGGGAGGGGGAGAGGAGGCAGCCGCAGCGAGCGCAGACACAGAGCGGCCAGAGAAACGGAGGAGCAACTGTTAGAGGTGTGCGATACCGCTAGATTTGGTATCGATCCGATACCAAGTAAATACAGGGCCAGTATCGTCGATACCGATACCAATACCGATACTTTTTAATAATTAAGGTGGATGCGTCTTCAAACTAAATCTAAATGAATTTTCATGACTTTTAATTTGTTTTAGTGATTTGCATTTTGGGTTATTAATCAGTACTACAAAAGCTTTTGTTCAGAAACAACTTTTGGTTACTTCTGATTTATTTAAATAAACAAAGTTACAAAATGATTATGTCACAAATATAAAAAATGTAAAAACAAATTCTCTTTTCAAGTAGCATGTTAATAAAAAAATGTTTCTCCTCTTTAGTGCACTTCTTTTCAGGATTTTTTTCTTAAAGTCACAAAGTTTTACTTCAAAATGTAAAACAAATTCTCCTTATACAAAATTCCTGAAGCCGACATCTTCCACTATGGAAAGAGGTTGCAGGTCCTTCACAATCATTTCTGATTGCGCCATGTAATATCCACTGCTTTTGGAGAATCAGCTATTGATAAAATAATACAAATAATTAAGTCTGGTGCACATCTAGGTGAAGTTTAAATATAGAAACTAGTATCCCTTTCACAGCTAACACAAAAAGGGTAGATCGGCCTGAAAATACAGCCATACAATGCTCCTCTTTCTCTCCGCCTCTGACTGACTGCTGTTAGAAATGCGCGGCTGAGCGGTGCGCACGCCTGACTGCTGGTGGTAGCGCTAGTGGTGAGTCACGTGACGGTACAACACAGGAGAGGGGGCGGAGAACAGTGTCGATCACGAGCAGCACTCTTGAGAGCTTGCTCTGCTCTGTGACAGCAGCAGCATATTGACAAACACGGCCAGGTCGCAAAACGAGAGAAACTGAAACTTAAGTATCGATATTTTCCCGTTGGTATCGATCAATACCGATACCAACGTTGGTATCGATATTATCGATATTAGTATCGATCTGCCCACCTCTAGCGACTGTAGTAGTTTGTGCAAAATTGCGGAAAAATTGCAGAAAACGTGTGGGTGTTGAACCCTCTCACCGGGAAAAGTGTGGGTGTTAAAACACCCACATCCCCCACGGGTGCGACGCCCCTGATTGAGCCTGAAAAAAAGAAGAAAAAAAAACTTTAGCTAGTAGCTACCAACTAAGCTACCAACACTGCTAGTCAAGAATACAGATTTGATTTCCGAAAGCCTGTGATTATAGTAAAAACTGTTGAAAAATCACTTTAAGTTATGACTACAAAGGTATATCTTAATTATAGTTTCAAATACTTACTGAAATTTTTCCAAAAGAGAGAGCAGTGGGAGATGGCGATCTGCGGGTACGAACCGACGACTGCCAACTGCCAACTGCAAAGCCCCAAAATTAAAAAAAACCTTGCAGTTTATGCTCAGTCAACTTTTTGGACTTTTTTGGATTTTTTTCTGTAGTTATTTATTTATTTATTAAAAATTTAAGTTAATTTGCTGTTAATTTGTTAGTTTGTTTTGTTTACTTCAAAAGCAAAACTATTTTAAATATGTTCAGGTTCAGGATAGGTGAAGTAAAAGGTAAAAATAAACCCCATTTCAGGCAGCTAAACATAATAAAAATGCTCTCTTTTTGACAACAGATGGTCAAGATGTTATAAAACATGACAAATAAAAATTTTGGGGGTCAGAATTGTATTGAAAAATGTGTTCATTTGTCTCTGTTAGTTGTTTACATAAAAAGTTATACCTGTCAGGGACCAAGACAGTGAGGCAAGAGGACACAGGAGGTTTTTCAAAAAACGTGGGTTTTTATTACCCAAAGTATTGAAAAATTACATAAAGACCAAAATTAATAACTAGGCCTAAAAAGAGGTCCACAAAAATAACTGAATATAAACTCAAATACATCAACTCATAACACAAGGTTAACTAAACAAAACACTGACCTGCCCCAAAAGACACAGAAGAAAGCTTTTATAACAGGTTGACAAAACCAAATAACATTGAAGGGGTAAACAACACTAACACTTGGGCACTTGAGAGCTAACGAAGGACAAAATCCCCCTGGCACATGGTGAGACATGGTATGGCCTAATGAGCTGGCTCCCAGATATAGGTCTCCTCAGCCCTTAGCCACTCCTTTTACCCAACCAGGAAGGGACCGCCCCCAACTGGTCCAGGTCACTCAACACAAAGAAATATGGAATTAGTGCACTCCCTGTAAATAAAGATCAAGGTAAAGCAACATAAACCAAATCAAAACTGTATTGTGTTCCTTATTTAAATAACATAGTTTAGATGCCTGTAAATAATAAGTGCAACAAACTAAGGAGGTGAACTAAACCCATAATCAAATGTTTTGAATTGAGGTGATGTTACCCTGTGTGGCCGTAGCCATCACAATACCACTTTATATCATATTTAGATTTTTCGGGTTGGTGCAAAGGGTTAAAAATTAAGCATTTTGGACATTATTTCAGCTTGGTACCCAATTTAATCTTAAAATAGACATTTGAATGATAAAGAAATATTATGTTGTGAAAAAAAGAAATCACCCTATGCGCTTGAGAAAACAAAAAAATAGTTGATCCTCTACACATCTTTGGCCATTTTTTGCTATTTTGTCCAGAAATAAGGTCAATATGTTGTCAAATGTCAAAAATAACCATTCCGTTAAATTCCTGGGGTCAGAATTGTATGGGAAAATGTGTTAATTTGTCTCTGTATGTTGTTTACTTCTAATGTTATGCCACTTTCTACATCACTTTTTGATTTTTCAGATTCCGGTCGGGTGCAGCAAAGGGTTAAAAAAGAACCCTTTGGGACATTATTTCAGCTTGGCACCTGGCAGATTATGAAAATAGACACTTTAAGGATTTTAAAAAATCAGGTGGCATAAAAAAGCCGGGGGGTGCGCGTGGACCCTTATTTCCATCTAGACTATTTAACTTTGAAATAGTGATGCACATATGAAATCATGAAAAAAAAAGAAAGAAAAAAAAAACAGTAAAAACCTCCATTGATTTTCATGTCGAGGGTTAAAAAGATAACGTTGATTCTATTTTTGGAGAAAAAGAAAAGTATGAAAGGGGTTTGAATATTAAGAAAAAAACAATAGAATCTCCATTTTTGATGAAGCGTGAACTGTAACGTAGGTCTAAGGTTCTCGTTGCATGTCTTTTACGTGTGTTTTTGAGGTTGAAATGAAATCAAACACTTCCATACTGCCCTTGATACTTCTGAATGTGATATCTACTTCATAATTATTGAGAAATGTATGAAAAAACATGTTTCAGATCACTTGAACCATATAGAAATGAGGGTTAAGTTACCCATCCCGACTTAAGAGAAGCAAAGAATCCGTTGCAAAGCTACATGAAAGTATATATTGTATCCGTGATTCTAAAATACATCATAAGTAGAACAATAACTGTTTGTTTTAACAAAGAACAAACAAAAAAAATGTATCTAAACCTCACTTAAAAGTGTTACAGCAACTACATCAGCCTCCTTCGTAACAATACATAACGGTTTGTAGAAAGCTTCTACTTTCCTTCAAGAGTAAGCAACTACAAGTGACACACATGCATTCGACAATAGAATATACCGTAATTCCTCAAATAAGCTGGGGCCTTTATTTACCTGAACTGCAGAAGGTAACAGGATTTTATTTGAAGCAGGCTTTTATTAGAGGCAGACCTTTTTTTCTAATTCCATCTGTTTGATAAGTAATTGTTTTAAATAACCGGTTTTAAATTAAAAGCGATAGCGTTCCAGTGGAAAGGCATAACATTAGCACAGAATCAGTTCAGAATCAATCACCAAAAGAATCAGTTCGGTTCAGAGACGCTCTGTGTGTCGGTCTGCTTCACGCTGAATCACGCATGCGCAGTATCATCAGCTCCTCGGTTCTCGAATCGGACGCATCCAACAGAAATGCTTCTCGGTTCAGTGTACTGGTGATCCGAAAACCGATGCAACCGGTTCTTGACTCGAGAACGAGAAACGCTCCGGCAGTGGGCGTGTACGTTCGTTATCTGGCTCTGCTGCACAAATTTCCCCCCGGCCTTAATTTGTCCGTGTTGACCACGCCCCCGGCCACTATAAGAGGCCCGCCGTTTATTTGACTACCGGTTTTTATTTGAGGAATTACGGTAACATGAAACTCATATAAAATTACAAGTATAACATTTATATCATGAAGCAAAATGATTTATCCAGGTGATATTTTATTGCTTGCAGCATTATTGCAGCATCAGATCTGAAAGTGCTGGATCTGAAGATGATCTACTTACTGTGAATGGTTTTTGTATGACTGTGTAGAGAAAATAAACGACTGAAACACTTCCCACATGCAGTGCAGTGATACGGTTTCTCTCCAGTGTGGATCCTCTCGTGTATTTTCAGACTTACTGCATGAGTGAATCTCTTGTCACAGTGTGAACACTTGTAAGGTTTTTCTCCAGTGTGGATCCTCTCATGTGTTTTCAGGTTTCCTGACCGACTGAATCTCTTGTCACAGTGTGAACACTTGTAAGGTTTTTCTCCAGTGTGAGTAATCTCATGCTGTTTTAAACTGGTCGCTGTAATAAAAGTCTTTTCACACTCAAAGCACATGTACTCTCTCACACCAGTATGAAGTTTCTGATGTTGTTTCAAACTTTGTAGCAATGTAAAACTCTTTCCACACAAATCACACGAATATGGCTTCTCCTGTGTATGAACTCTCAGGTGCTGCTTTAGGACTGAAGCCCTCAAAAATGTTTGCCCGCACTGATCACATGAGTACAGTTTCTCTCTTGTGTGGCTGTTCATGTGACTCTTAAGTGTTGCTGATTGTGTGAAACACTTCCCACATTGATCACACGTGTACGGTTTCTCTCCAGTGTGGATGTTCATGTGACCATTAAGGTGTGCTGATTGTGTGAAACTCTTCCCGCACTGATCACAAGTGTACGGTTTCTCTCCAGTGTGGATGTTCATGTGACCCTTAAGGTGTGCTGATTGTGTGAAACTCTTCCCGCACTGATCACACGTGTACAGTTTCTCTCCAGTATGGATGTTCATGTGTTTCTTAAGGTGTGCTGATTGTGTGAAACACTTCCCACACTGATCACAAGTGTACAGTTTCTCTCCAGTATGGATGTTCATGTGTTTCTTAAGGTTTGATGATTGTGTGAAACACTTCCCACACTGATCACATGAGTACAGTTTCTCTCTTGTGTGGCTGTTCATGTGACTCTTAAGTGTTGCTGATTGTGTGAAACACTTCCCACATTGATCACACGTGTACGGTTTCTCTCCAGTGTGGATGTTCATGTGACCCTTAAGTGTTGCTGATTGTGTGAAACTCTTCCCGCACTGATCACATGTGTATGGTCTCTCTCCAGTGTGAACTCTCATGTGAATATCAAGATAAGATTTGCTTGTGAAACTCTTTGGACACTGAGTGCAGGTGAAAGATTTCTTGGCTCTTCTTTTCTTTAAATCTTTGTTTTGAGAGCAACTCAAAGGCTTTTCTCTGGTTTTGACATGATTTTTCTCCTCAACTTCACTCAATTCTTCACTCTCCTGGTTCTCTTCAATCAGCTCTTAAATAAAAGTAAAAACGGTTAGTTTTCAGGAACTTTACATCAACCCTGTTACCAAAGTTACTGTAAGAAAAATAATCTCTATCACTATGAATAACTGCTATAATTTATGGGAAATAAATTAGTAACTAGCTAATCAGATTTTGCTTAAGTCATTACTTACTAGATCAATTGTGTTTACTTTTGATGTATAAAAAGCAAACTGTATAGAAATAAAAATGTGTTTAAAATGGCTGCAAAATAAAACTGTGAATCAACCATTTAACTAAATCTGATTTAATCAAGTTTTTCAGAATCATGGATGAATGAGAAATCAATAATAAACACCAACCTGTTTGTTCAGTATCTTCAGTGTGTTTGATTCTGAGGGTTGAGGCTTCTTGATCTCTCATCTTCTCTCTGTCCTCTTTAATAAACTCAGACTTCACAGATTTCAGCTCTTCTGGTGATTTGATGCTCGTCTTCTCTTCTGAACTGATGAGATGTTCCAGCATTTATTGGTGAACTACTGTGGGAGGAGCTTCAATGATGATGTGATTCATGTGGGAGGAGCTTCACTGATGATGTGATTCCTGTGGGAGGAGCTTCACTGAAGGTGAATTGCAGCATGAGAGAAGATGAAAAAAAAACACCTTACAAATTAGCTTAAAGTGGCAATTTACAGGAGATCTGAGGCATCAGCATAATAAATGAGCTGAAAACCAGAACTATTTACATGAAATAAAGAGTCTTTTCAGCAGCTCTGTTAATATTGATGAGCCTCTATCAACACCCATTCAACAAGACATTCATATCATCTCTCTTTATTCTCAGTGTTTGCTGTTGGGACCAGATTTGAGGATATAAAAGAATATAAAACTGCTTTACTGAAGTACTGTTATTTATGAAAATATGACATTGACAAAATAAATAAATTATTGATAAATTACTGACAATAATAACCAAACACTAATGATACTAAAAACAACACCATAGCCTAACATGACCATAGTAATCCTAAACTTGATTTTTCTGTACATAAACTGACAATGATCATAACATTTTTCAAAGCAATATTTAATGCTTCCTGTGTCAAACTTCATATATTCCCATTTATGAATAGATTTGAAATTTAAAATCTTCAAAATGTGAAAAACGTTCATTACTCATTACAGGAACAAAATGTGTTTGGAAATACAGTTGCAATGCAGACCTATTTCAATTTTAACAAGTAAAAATAATCTAAATGTCAGCGGAGGAAAAAGGTAAAAATTAAAATGTTAGCAGCAATATGCTACTTGAGATCGATTCCCACCAGTACCCTTCACAGATTATTATTTATTTATTTATTTATTTTTAGTATTATGACTGGGGCATTCACTAACAGTTCAACTACAAACATCAAAACGAAGCACAAAAGCAGTCGAAATCGCTCAGCTCTGAATGAATTAATTTTTTCCTCACATGCTGCTACAGCAGTAACGTTAAATGATCCCGATGAAAACAAAACAGAAACGAGCCTGTAAAACGTCGCATAAACAAGCTGTAAAGTGTTTGATGTTTGTGTAAATGTGTGAAATACTGTGAACTGCTCGCCTCTCCGGGATTTATACTGTCCTCTAAAACCGTCGATGAATTAATAATTTATGTACCATCTGAAACTATTAGCTTTATTTCACATTAACAATTAATCACAGTAAGATTTTCTCTAAAAGCACAGAACAAACAATAATTAGCTTAAAGAAAGAAATCTGACAGATAAAACTATTTTGACAAATACAACATACACAACATACCTCGTTGGCTCAGTACCGAGAGAGGAATTAGTTTCAGTCTTTTTCTTCTTCTTTCTGTTTATCTTATCTCTCTTAAACTTAGCTTAGTGACCACACTTTAGTCATACATCTTTCTTTCTCTCGAGAGATCGCTTCTTCTGCGGAAATTAACCTCTTCTCTGCATACAAAGCTCACTCTGAAGCTACAGCGCCCCTAGTGGCACTTAACGATAATAATAATAAAAATACAGAGAATGAATAGAAACGAAAATGTAGCAGTAACAAGATTAATGAGAACGGGTTGGAGGGAAAGAGGACACGTTCCAGGTAAAGGCTTGGATGGCAAAAATGGGGTCTGGGAATATCACATCTAAGATCGATCTTGAGGAGTTCGACAATCCAATTAGCAATGAAATGAAAAAGAAATATGGGAAAATAATTGTAGAAGTCATACCCTGGATTTAGTATCATGGTGTTCCCAAAAAGAAAATGTACATTTAGCATAACAGCCCTGAACAAAGTAAAAGAGAGTTTGGAAACGTGGAAACAAATTAAGAGATTATAAAAAGTGGAAAAACAAACAAAAAGACAAGTCAAAGGAACATAGAAATTTTTATTTGTATTAAATAACAGGCATGAAGCAGCAGAACGCAGAGAAATACATTTCAATGTCATTTAGGAATGAAGTAAAATTATAGTTCTGTAGCATGTGAAGATAAAAGAACAGATCATATTACTCAGAATTCTTCTCTTTATTCCCTCAGACTTTGATCTGGACTCCTGGCTTCACACCTTTAGAGAAATGCCACAGCAGCACCAGATTCAGCCACCACCACTGCCTCCATCCTACAGCGCAGCTGCATCTGCATGACAATCCTTGCCACCTGACGAAAGACAAACACAGATCTTCAAACTGACCCTCAACAACTTCAACAGCATCATTATCATCCAGAAAGTCTGCCACCAGCGACTGCCTAAGAGTAGTGAAATACTCCATGACTGGAGTCAGCACCATATCTAAAGTTTATGAGAGAATGACACTGCAGCCTGAACGAGCATGAACTGGAGGAAAGAGGAGCATGTTGAACTGTCCACATCTGAGAAGACTGGTATTGGCTGTGTGGAAGCATATTCTTGAAGCATCTGGAAAACGTTGCCATCGGTCTAATGTTTTCTGGGTACTGAAGTACATAGTGTAACACAGTATGCAAGATTTAATCTGATAAAACATTTTTTTAGACTGAAGCCCTATAAAGTGAGCACATGCTTTTGAGTGCAGTTTTGAGAACACTAGACACTCAGGGATGGGCAGTATTTCAGATACATGTATTTAAAATACGCATTTGAAATACAAAATACTATTTTGTATTTTGTATTTTAAAGCCTTTGGAAAAAATCAAATGTAATTTGTATTTAAATACATTTGAAACAAGTATTTTTGTATTTTCAAAATACTCAAAATACTTTGAGCCAGTCAACCTCTTTATCAGGGTGCTGTTTTCATGCATCAACTAGTTCAGACCAGACACACAAAAGTTTTTTTAGTACACTTCTTAAACCCTAACCAAATAATCAAGCTAAAACCAGCATATTTGACTTGTGACATTAGAACAAAACACATTAATATGATAACATATGTATAATACTAAATTGAACAATACTGTGTTATATATGTTTTTTAATTCATTAATTATTTTATTTCAATTAATGATTGTATTAAACATCGACCATTACTTTATTCATTATTTCTGCTATGCAGGCTCATTTTGTAAATGTAATCATTTTAAATTTTACAAACATGGTGCTTTATGAAAATGTAACTGGACACATTTCCAAATTGTGATTGTCTTTACCCATCTATGCAAATGTTTGTTTATGTAGAGATGAAATAATTAGGTTAATCATTGTCTGTCTACATCAGTTTAGTGTAGTGATTGTGTGCATTTGTGAGGACAATGATTAAAAATACAGCACACTTTTAGTTTTTTTGCTCACCAAAAAATTTTTGCCAAATGATTTTAGATAAACTTTAGATTTTCTAATCATGTATACAGAAACAAAATAAACTTTACATTAAACAAATATAAAAGTTACTATACTACTTGCTTTAAAAAAAACAGCATCAAAAGAGTTTGAAATTCAGTTTTTGCTGCGGTATCAAAACTGATATTGATAATTGTGAAACCATGCCATATATTGTTATTGTAAAGTAAAATTAAGATTTTGGTCATATCACCCATCGGAATTCCATCAACTAGTTCAACTGGGCGGGTTAGTTAAGCAATATTGGATGGCAGATACTTTAAGATTGTGAAACAAACAGAACTGGGCCACATTGGAACGCCAGTCTGTCACATTGGCTTTTAAGGATGGTGATAAAACATAATAAAAGTTAGATTTTTTTATTTTTTGTAGTTTTTTGTAGTTTTTGTAGTTTTTTTTCTTACACTGCAGGGGAAGGAAAGAGGTATATAAAATTAAACGAAAGTTTCTAAGCAGTTGCACACATCTAAATGCTTTTTGGCATTCAGAATAGGCCCAGATAGATTTCAGCCTAATAGGGATACCTGCACTGAATCTTCAAATTCACATGTATTTTGTGTATTTTCAAAATACAAAATACTGTATTTAACACCGTATTTTGTATTTGTATTTAAATACATTTTTCCACACAGTATTTTGTATTTTAAATACATTTCCATGTATTTATGCCCATCTCTGTAGACACTCCACATAAAGCATTAAGGCGACTGATATTGTGGTCTGCTGGCATCTTCGTGTGTTCCTGCAGCTTGCCTTGCAGTTATTTATAGATGTATAAAACATTGTCTTGACAAAAAAATCTCACAGATTTAGCTGTTGAACTGTATACATCAATTTTTAATTATTATTAAAATAAAAACAAAATGTTTTCATTTTTCTTGAAAAAAGCTTGCAGAAAACGGTTCTCAATGTTGAATTTGGTAAAAACAATGATCATTATTTCAGATGTTTCTAGTCTTAACCTGTGGGCCCACTTGTCATTTTAAACTGTGATATCTTAGTCTGAACTTAAAGTAATCTTGACAAACTATATATCCACTGAAAGCTTAAAGACTCTAGTTTTCATATTTGGTGACTAATTTCTGAAATTTTTATTGGATTTTTAAAATCCTTAAAGTGTCTATTTTCATAATCTGCCAGGTGCCAAGCTGAAATAATGTCCCAAAGGGTTCTTTTTTTAACCCTTTGCTGCACCCGACCGGAATCCGAAAAATCAAAAAGTGATGTAGAAAGTGGCATAACATTAGAAGTAAACAACATACAGAGACAAATGAACACATTTTCCCATACAATTCTGACCCCAGGAATTTAATGGAATGGTTATTTTTGAAATTTGACAACATATTGACCTTATTTCTGGATAAATTAGCAAAAAATGGCCAAAGATGTGTAGAGGATCAACTATTTTTTCGTTTTCTCAAACGCATAGGGTGATTTTTTTTCCCACAACATATTCTTTATCACTCAAGGGTCTATTTTAAGATTAAATTGGGTACCAAGCTGAAATAATGTCCAAAATGCTTTATTTTTAACCCTTTGCACCAAACCTGAAAAATCTAAATATGATTCAAAGTGGTATAACTTTTTATGTAAACAACTAACAGAGACAAATGGACACATTTTTCAATACAATTCTGACCCCAGAAATTGTTATTTGTCATGTTTTATAACATCTTGACCATCTGTGGTCAAAAAGAGCAAAAAAAAAAAAAAGTTCATTTGACAGTGTTTTTATTATAGTTAGCAGCCTGAAATAGGGTTTATTTTAACCTTTTATTCACCTATCCTGAAACTGAAGTTATTTAAAATAGTATTACTTTTGAAGTTAACAAAACAAAGCAAATTAACTTAAATAAAAATAATAAAATAAATAAATAAATAAACTACAGAAAAAAATCCAAAAAGTTGACTGAGCATAAACTGCAAGTTTTTTTAAATTTTGGGGCTTTGGAGTTGGCAGTTGTCGGTTCGTACCCGCAGATCGCCATCTCCCACTGCTCTCTCTTTTGGAAAAATTTCAGTAAGTATTTGAAACTATAATTAAGATATACCTTTGTAGTCATAACTTAAAGTGATTTTCGACAGTTTTTACTATAAATCACAGGCTTTCGGAAATCGAATCTGTATCCTTGACTAGCAGTGTTGGTAGCTTAGTTGGGTGGAGGATATGAGACTCTGTGAAGACATCAGTTCACCATACCACATGAGGGATATTTGTGAACAGATTCCATAGAAATTAGAGGACTTGTCTTACAGGGAAAATAAATCGTTTACAAGTGTCAAAGGCTTCTATATCTGGTGAATCATTATCATTGAAAAGAGATTCTCTGCGCCATGTCAAATCACGTTAAGTTCAATCTGAAGGAGCTGCAAGAAGGTGTTCCTTCTTTCCCAATCAGTGCATTTTCTGCGACAAGCAAAATCCAAGTTCAAGGGCAAGACTGAAGAGCTTACAAAGTTTCAGAGTTGGAAACACAAGGAACCAGGCTGGAAAGTTATTGAACCTAGGGCACAGGAATTAAAGAAAGAGGCTCTTTATCGCAAGGTGCAGGGCAAGGACCTTTTTGCAATGGAAGCTAAGTATCATCCATCATGCAGAAACAACTTCAACACAGAGTACCAAACCCATGAGCGTGGAAGGGAGAGAGTAGAAAAGGCAGCAGACAACACTGACAGCCTGCAGGCCCAGAAGATAGCGGCACATAACAAGTCATATTGTGTGGTAAAGGATTACATTCTTAGGAATGTGATTGAATGCAAAGAGGTTGTCCAGCTAAGATCCATGTGCAACTTGTACATGAAGACACTGGAAAAATCAAGGTTTTCTTAATCCTGAATACCACAGTGAGAAATTGGCAAGACGGTTACAGGGAGACAAAGACATCTCTCATGAACTCACCTTCTCTAAGGTGCAACAACATGAGTGTATTAAGTCGAACCTCATATACAGCTCAGCATTACTGTAGATGAAGCAGTTGGATGTGCATACAAACTTGGAACAGCTGACCAACTTCAGAACAGAGAAACTACGTAATCGATCAGATGAAGCACGCACAATTTTAGAAGACCTGCTAGGATCATAAGATTCTTTCTGAACACTTTCTCCAAAAGAGGTTTTATGAATCAGAAAAAAAAAAATCATCAGCCATAATAAATATGAAGTGTCTGCTTTTTTCTCACTAATATATGTTGCTACTCTTTGTGAAACCGAGTTTTTAAACTGTTCAAGCAACATCAAGTCCTTCAAATCATCTAATGTCTTCACGTCAGAAGCTGTACACCAACGACTGAAATAAACTGAAATATCATGTACAAACTCAACATGCGTTTGACTATCTTTTTTATTCCAGGACCTAAATTTTTTCCTATAGGCCTCTGGAACCAATACATATGCCCTCAACACTGCATTCTCAACGGTCAAATAATCATTAGCATCTTCTACACTAAGAGATGCATACGCTTCTTGAGCTTTGCCTGTAAAAACAGACTGCAACATAAGTGTTCGTTCCTCATCAGGCCACTTTCTTGCATCTGCCACACGCTCAAACAACAAAAAGAAGCGTTCGACATCTTTCTCGTCAAACCTAGGGATCAATCTCATATTAGTCACTACATCAAATTTACACAAAGTCAAGTCACGGTCTACACCTCCCATTACCACAAGTTTTCCTTCTCTTATCAGGTCTAAACGACAACGTTCAAGATCAAGTTGCTGTTGTTGTAATTGAATTTTAGACATCTCCACTCGATTTTGCGCTTGTAACATCTTCTCTTTCATCTCATTCTGAATTAACAAGAGTTGTTTTTGTTGCTCAAACGTTAAATGAGACATTGTAGATGCATCAACGAAATCTGAAGCACCTTCTGGAGACTGAGGGTGTACTCACACTAGGCACGGTTGCCATGAACCGGGCCTGAGTACGATTGTCCCCCCTCCCCACTCCCCCTCTGGCCTGCACTCACATTTAGGGTTTCAGCATTCGTGCCGGAGCACGCTTACGTCATTATGGTGCGACGGTTTCGGGATAAACAGGAAGAGCGGCGCTCTCTGAACACAATGGAGTGCATCGCTCGGTTTTCTTTGTGGATAATTTTGTGTTGTTTGGTCCACAGCCCTCTCACAGCCTGTTGTTAAACAGATGTGTCGCCTTAGTGGCGCGAAAATTTTCACGTAATCGTGCTGCTCGTATGAGGATGTTTGCAAGGTACCAGCTGAAGTGCAGCGAGGACTTTGCAGTTTTTAGTTTTTATGCGTTTTGCACCTCTGCCGTAGACCAAAGCAACCCTTTCCCTGCCATGTTGGTTTTGGAGCGTCGCAAAACCGTGACGCAACGCGTCCTTTTCCGTGCTCCGGCATGGTTAGCGCTCACACTGCATGCGAACCGCACCCGAGTCCAACTGAATCGAGCCGCGCCCGGGCACAATTCGGAGCACTCACACTAGTCAAACAAACCGCGCTTTGGTGGTCAAACGCACTCAGGCACGGTTCAAACTGGCTAGTGTGAGTACACCCTGAGGGTCTAAAATTCCACGTTCAATTAGTTCCGTTTTTATCAATAATTTAATGTTATCTTTTAAACATTTATCTTGGCTTACCAAGTTAATTTCATAGTGACCTGCAAGTTCTACAAATTGATCCTTAGTTAAATTATTCAACAAACTTTCAGATGGAGCACTAATAAACTCCCCAATTTTTGAGGCCATGGTCAAACCACAAATTGGCTACTTAATTTTTCCAAACATATTTGAGGGGTAAACTTCAAAACTACATAAACTCATCCCTAATCTTCATACAGTTACTTGCAGTGGGTTCTTATACACCATAAACCAGTGTTTGCAATAGCGACCGATTAACGAGTCACTACCACAAAACACGGATGTGTTCGAGACAACTGCTCGGACTGCTTTCACCGTACAAAAAAAATAAACTAAAATAAAAAAGATCGGAGTATCCCGTTAAGGATACCTCGCTAAGCCTAACCAGGGAAAAGTAAATCCAATAATACACTTCCCCTCTAAATATATACAAAGAGTAACCAATACTTACCAAACCTGAACTCCCACAAAGCAACAAAACAAACAAACCAACCAACCACTATATCCTCCAGAATTTGTAGAACCAAATATTAAACATTACCAAAAGAGCAAACAGAAATATTAATTTAACGAATCAATCATCAAATCAATAAAACTGAGTAATATTTTTACCAAACAAATCACTTAAATTTACGGACGAGCCCCCACATTTGTCACGACCGGCTCAAAGCTGTGACAAATGGGAAGGAGGACATAGTCAGGTTGGTATGTTGCAACAAAGTTATTTATTAATATAAAAAAGAACATTAAATGAGAAATCAACAAACCAAAACACGATTCCATCAAACAAACAAAATGGTCCATGCGTCCAACAGAACCGAGTTAAACTAATCATAACCTCAAAGTAGCCAAAGCAAAACCAAACAACCGGGAGTCCACACTCCACACCAAACAGAGCTGAAATTTTATAGGGAAGGTGTACACAATTCCATTGACGAGCCTTCCAACCACACCCACTAACCGGTCTTAGTGGAAGTAACGAGGGACTCGTCACAAAAGAAAACAGGATTATTTAATAGGATGTAAAACTATTAAAATATATATATATATATATATATATATTTTTTTTTTTTAAAGAGTAGATCTTAAATTTCCTTTCAATATGTGCTTCACACTCCATTTCAGTAGGTGGCGGGAATGCACCTTTTAAGTTGGTCTGCCAACCGCCATAAAATCCTAGAAGAAGAAGAAGACGACGACAATCTCCTGAACTCCAAACTGAATGTCAGAATGGGAAAGAAAGATGATTTAAGCAATTTTGAGCGTGGCATGGTTGTCGGTGCCAGACGGGCCGGTCTGAGTATTTCACAGTCTGCGCAGTTACTTAGATTTAGAAAAGGGAAAAACATCCAGTATGCTGCAGTCCTGTGGGTGAAAATGTCTTGTTGATGCTAGAGGTCAGAGGAGAATGGGCCGACTGATTCAAGCTGATAGAAGAGGAAGTTTGACTGAAATAACCACTCGTTACAACCGAGGTATGCAGCAAAGCATTTGTGAAGCCACGACACACACAACCTTGAGGTGGATGGGCTACAACAGCAGAAGACCCCACCGGGTACCACTCATCTCCACTACGAATAGGAAAAAGAGGCTACAATTTGCATGAACTCACCAAAATTGGACAGTTGAAGACTGGAAAAATGTTGCCTGGTCTGATGAGTCTCGATTTCTGTTGAGACGGTCAGATGGTACAGTCAGAATTTGGCGTAAACAGAATGAGAACATGAATCCATCATGCCTTGTTACCACCGTGCAGGCTGGTGCTGGTGGTGTAATGTTGTGGGGGATGTTTTCATGGCACACTTTAGGCCCCTTAGTCCCAATTGGGCATCTTTTAAATGCCACGGCCTACCTGAGCATTGTTTCTGACCATGTCCATTCCTTTATGACCACCATATACCCATCCTCCGATGGCTACTTCCAGCAGGATAATGCACCATGTCACAAAGATTGAATCATTTCAAATTGGTTTCTTGAACATGACGATGAGTTCACTGTTCTAAAATGGCCCCCACAGTCACCAGATCTCAACCCGATAGAGCATCTTTGGGATGTGGTGGAACGGGAGGTTCATGCCCTGGATGTGCATCCCACCAATCTCCATCAACTGCAAGATGCTATCCTATCAATATGGGCCAACATTTCTAAAGAATGCTTTCAACACCTTGTTGAATCAATGCCACGTATAATTAAGGCAGTTCTGAACATGAAAGGGGGTCAAACAGTGTTAGTATGGTGTTCCTAATAATCCTTTAGGTGAGTGTATTTTCCCTGTAAAGCTTTTATAGCAGTATTGGTGATAGCCAATTGTATCCAAAGACATGTCCTCTAATTTCAACCTGTTCATAAATATCCCTCATGTGGTATAGTGAACTGACGTCTTTACAGAGTCTCATATCTCATATACTGTGTAGATATGATAGCTTCTTGCTTGCCCTCCCCACCTGCATGTGTTGAGTGTTGTAAAATTACCTTACTCAGAAAGAGTTGAGACATGTAAAATACGTGTCAGGGAACGAATCCTCTTTGGAGGCACTTGAGCTGTGTTACAATGTTTAATTTTCCCCTTTGGTAAGTATGTATGAAGTATTGAGCCTGAAAAAAAGAAGAAAAAAAAAACTTTAGCTAGTAGCTACCAACTAAGCTACCAACACTGCTAGTCAAGAATACAGATTTGATTTCCGAAAGCCTGTGATTATAGTAAAAACTGTTGAAAAATCACTTTAAGTTATGACTACAAAGGTATATCTTAATAATAGTTTCAAATACTTACTGAAATTTTTCCAAAAGAGAGAGCAGTGGGAGATGGCGATCTGCGGGTACGAACCGACGACTGCCAACTGCAAAGCCCCAAAATTTAAAAAAACTTGCAGTTTATGCTCAGTCAACTTTTTGGACCTTTTTGGATTTTTTTTTCTGTAGTTATTTATTTATTTAAATTTAAGTTAATTTGCTGTTAATTTGTTAGTTTGTTTTGTTTACTTCAAAAGTAAAACTATTTTAAATTTGTTACAGGTGAAGTAATAGGTAACAGGTGAAGTAAAAGGTTAAAATAAACCCTATTTCAGGCTGATAAATATAATAAAAACGCTCTCTTTTTGACCACAGATGGTCAAGATGTTATGAAACATGACAAATAACAATTTCTGGGGTCAGAACTGTATTGAAAAATGTGTCCATTTGTCAGTTGTTTACATAAAAAGTTATACCACTTTATATCATATTTAGATTTTTCTAAAAAGGGTTAAAAATTAAGCATTTTGGACATTTCAGCTTGGTACCCAATTTAATCTTAAAGTAGACACTTGAATGATAAAGAAATATTATGTTGTGAAAAAAAGAAATCACCCTATGCGCTTGAGAAAACAAAAAAATAGTTGATCCTCTACACATCTTTGGCCATTTTTTGCTATTTTGTCCAGAAAAAAGGTCAATATGTTGTCAAATGTCAAAAATAACCATTCCATTAAATTCCTGGGGTCAGAATTGTAAGGGAAAATGTGTTAATTTGTCTCTGTATGTTGTTTACTTCTAATGTTATACCACTTTCTACATCACTTTTTGATTTTTCGGATTCCGGTCGGGTGCAGCAAAGGGTTAAAAAAGAACCCTTTGGGACATTATTTCAGCTTGGCACCTGGCAGATTATGAAAATAGACACTTTAAGGATTTTAAAAAATCAGGTGGCATAAAAAAAAGCCGGGGGGTGCGCGTGGACCCCTATCTAGACTATTTACTTTGAAATAGTGATGCACATACGGAAGTTCTAAGCAGCCATGCATTATAATATTTTTTCTTCTTGTTTTCTCGTTATAACGACTTAATTTTCTCGTTTTCTCGACATAACGAAGTTCGTTTTCTCGTTATAACGACTTAATTTTCTCTAAGAAGTTACAAAACTGCGCCAGCAGATGGCACTATAGACCTGAATATAACTGATGGGGCGTTGTACACTATCCACTTTACTGTACGCGGACCTTCCTCATGATCGCTATAATTTGTGCAGTCTTCATTACTGACATTTAATTAATTCATAAATGTTAAATGCTTGAATCAATATGAATATTTTGTGTATTAAGTTCCTGCTAGATGCATGAGTTTCACCAACGCGTTCTGTGTCATAAAATAACTGCTTATCAAAACCTAGGTTGACGTCACTGTATTCTGTTTATCTACAGTAGGACGGGATTTAATGATGCAGGCTGATGTGATGTGCTTTTCCTTATTACTAATCTTTATTGTTAACCATATTGATGAGAAATGTGATGTATATGTAAAATCCATAGGCTAATTTAATTCAGTTTTTTTCTACACACACACACACACACACACACACACACACACTACACGTAGTCCTACACATGGACGCTCTTTTCAAACAGTAGCTTGTAACACACATGATATCTGCCACATCATATAATGACTACTACAAATTACAAATTATATATAATTTTATTTCAAATAAAGGGAAAATGAAAAGTGAGTTTAATCCAAGCAGCTTTAATTTCGCGGTGTTGCCATTTAAACATGTTAATTACAAAAACAAAATGTTCGTTGTACTGTCTCTGGAAAAATCAACAGTGATTGATCAGCCTTTATTTATATACAGTATTGTAGACGTTATTACCTAGGCGAAGCTAAATTTGCTGAAATATAGGCTACAGTAAGAGTGCCTGCATGGTTGTCCATCAGATGCCTGTCAAAGTTGAGTTCGTTACTATAGCAACAGTAAAACTGTCATGTCGTTATAACGAGAAAACGAACTTCGTTATGTCGAGATAACGAGAAAAATAAGTTGTTATAACGAGAAAACGAACTTCGTTATGTCGAGATAACGAGAAAATTAAGTCGTTATAACGAGAAAACAAAAAGGAAAAAAAATTATAATGCATGGCCGCTTAGAACTTCCGTATGCACATATGAAATCATGAAAAAAAAGAAAGAAAAAAACAGTAAAAACCTTAATTTTCATGTCAAGGGTTAAAAAGATAACATTGATTCTATTTTTGGAGAAAAAGAAAGGTATGAAAGGGGTTTGAATATTAAGAAAAAAACAATAGAATCTCTATTTTTGATGAAGCGTGAACTGTAACGTAGGTCTAAGGCTCTCGTTGCATGTCTTTTAAGTGTGTTTTTGAGGTTGAAATGAAATCAAATACTGCCATACTGCCCTTGATACTTCTGAATGTGATATCTACTTCATAATTATTGAGAAATGTATGAAAAAACATGTTTCAGATCACTTGAACCATATGGAAATGAGGGTTATGTTACCCATCCCGACTTAAGAGAAGCAAAGAAGGATCCGTTGCAAAGCTACATGAAAGTATATATTGTATCCGTGATTCTAAAATACATCATAAGTAGAACAATAACTGTTTGTTTTAACAAAGAACAAACAAAAAAAATTATCTAAACCTCACTTAAAAGTGTTACAGCCTCTACATCAGCCTCCTTCGTAACAGTACATAACGGTTTGTAGAAAGCTTCTACTTTCCTTCAAGAGTAAGCAACTACAAGTGACACACATGCATTCGACAATAGAATATACCGTAATTCCTCAAATAAGCCGGGGCCTTTATTTACCTGAACTGCAGAAGGTAACAGGATTTTATTTGAAGCAGGCTTTTATTAGAGGCAGGCCTTTATTTCTAATTCCATCTGTTTGATAAGTAATTGTTTTAAATAACCGGTTTTAAATTAAAAGCGATAGCGTTCCAGTGGACAGGCATAACATTAGCACAGAATCAGTTCAGAATCAATCACCAAAAGAATCAGTTTGGTTCAGACGCTCTGTGTGTCGGTCTGCTTCACGCTGAATCACGCATGCGCAGTTGTAGCGGTTGTTCCTCTGCGTTGTGTTTTATGGATGTTAAATAAAAGAATTGTCCACACAAAGCTGGTTTTTAACTGATGAGGATTTAATTGTAGTGCCTGTGTAGTAAAACAAGCAAACAGACAGGCACTGTTATCTGCAACAGCTCTTAATTATGCCTGTTAACCACAAAATACATGTTAAGTAACCCAGGCAATTAACCACCGATCACACAATGAATGCAATATACAATATATATAAAATATATCTCCTAAGTGTACAAAATATATTGAAGACTAAAACATATTTAGTTTACAAAATATAATTATACATACACATCTTTCTAATTAAACATCTCGATCTATTATTTATCAATTTCTATTTATCTATATATAAATATTCCTTAATTGAGATGTAAGCCGCATAGCCGCTAACATATCCTTCACAAACGTAACGCACACACTTTGCCGCCATCTCACGCGATGCACTATTCACCAGTAAAGAGCACTCAAATAAACTACATTTACCAGGTTAATAACACGAACTACTGGTCAAATATAACATTACACAGAATACTTTCTAGTATTGGCCACACAGACATGACATGAACACTTATAACACATTTTAACATTTAATGAACGGAGCTCATGAAAATCGTACCTCTCCTCTCTGATGGCATTGAAGCAAAGAGGACGAACTTCCGATTGCGCTGCGTTTTGAACGCCTTACCTACGTATGACATCAGCCGACGTACATACTATATTTAATAAAAGCATGCAACATTTTCAAAATAAAATGCCCCAAAACAATTAATAATAAAAACAAATATACATATATATATATATATATATATATATATATATATATATATATATATATATATATAAAAACACAAAAAAACAAAAATGAATTATAATCTGGTGTAACAACATATCCCTGCTACACAGTAGCCGTGTTTCCACTATCGAGCTAGGACCGGGCGTGCTAGTGCGTGCCAGGGCCAGTCGCGTTTCCACTGTCACTTCCGGGGCTTGATCGTGCCTCGCCGGGGCTTCCTCGGGGCCAACGGCCAGGTTTTTTCGGCCCGACGAAATCCTTGGGCCAAAGCGGGCCAGCTGGGGCTAGAGAAGGAGTTATGAACAAAGGCGGAGTTTTTCCGTGTCTAGAGAGCGTCAGCGCGGATCATTTCAGAAAGATAACAGCGATATAACTTTAGCATTAAAGACGTTTTAAAATCAGTTGAGTTTAAAAATCACTCTTAGTCAGCAGCAAGTGTTTGAAATAACTTGATCCAATGTGGATTATAATCACTACCCTGCTGAAAAAAACAATAGAAACCATTACAGAAATTCTAATGGTTTCCATTACAAAACCATTACAAACCATCAGCAATTAACCATTAAAACCATTACCAAATGGTTTCCATTACGTAGTGTGTTTTGGGCATATTCCATTAGGATTTATTGGTTTGTATTGGTTTCCATTACAAGTTTGTATTGGTCACGATTTGCACATAATGGTTTCCATCACAGTTTTGTATTGGTTCTGATGGTTCCATTACAAGTTTGTATTGGTCTTTATTAAAACAAATTTAATGGTTTCTGTTGGTTTTGTAATGGTTCTGATGGTTCCATTACAAGTTTGTATGGGTCTTTATTAAAACAAATTTAATGGTTTCTGTTGGTTTTGTAATGGTTCTGATGGTTCCATTACAAGTTTGTATTGGTCTTTATTAAAACAAATTTAATGGTTTCCGTTGGTTTTGTAATGGTTCTGATGGTTCCATTGCAAGTTTGTATTGGTCTTTATTAAAACAAATTTAATGGTTTCCGTCGGTTTTGTAATGGTTCTGATGGTTCCATTGCAAGTTTGTACTGGTCTTTATTAAAACAAATTTAATGGTTTCTGTTGGTTTTGTATTGGTTCTGATGGTTCCATTACAAGTTTGTACTGGTCTTTATTAAAACAAATTTAATGGTTTCCGTTGGTTTTGTAATGGTTCTGATGGTTCCATTACAAGTTTGTATTGGTCTTTATTAAAACAAATTTAATGGTTTCCGTCAGTTTTGTAATGGTTCTGATGGTTCCATTGCAAGTTTGTACTGGTCTTTATTTGCATATATTTAATAGTTTTCGTTGCACTTTTATATTGGTTCTGATTTGAATGTTTAACTGATAGCTGGTAATTAGGCCATTAATTAATATAAGTAAATAATTTAAATTATTAATACAAACTGTACACAGGTTTTGTCAAGAATATAATGTTTTTATTTATTTAAACTTCATACCAACCTTTCAATAGCAAACAGTTCAGGTTGTTTTGCAAAGAATTAAGAATATGCACCTAAAATCAAAATTATTCACAGAATACTCAACATAGCTGGAATTAACACAAAACCTTGACATTACATTTTATTTTAATTATTGTTATTCATTAATGCATTATAGAAATGCAGGAACTATGAACTGTTTTTGTGGCTTGTAGCTGTCTCAGACCTGCAAAAAAAAAGGGAAAAAAAGGGACAATTCATTAGGACAATGTACCACATTACCAGTATGTGAGATTATCCATACATATATTTATATGGCAGTCTCAAAAAAGTTATTGATTTTTCTTTCATGCCTAAAATCATTAGGATTTAAAAAAAAGAAAATGTTCCATGAATATATTTTGTAAATTCCCTACCATAAATGTATCAACTTAATTTTTTATTAATAAAATGCTTTGCTCTAGATTTGAAATATTTTTCACAATATTTAGATTTTTTAGCACCATCAGATTCCAGATTTTCAAATAGTTGTATCTCAGACAAATATTGTCCTCCTAACAAACCATACATCAATGGAAAACTTATTTAGTATTATTATTGAAATAAAAATCTAAAAAATAAAATAAAAACAATTATCCTTGTAACTGGTTTTGTGGTCCAGTTTCACAAATAGGCTTGAATAATTACATTATCTACTTTTTATGGTACATAGTCTCTATTCACTTCGAGTCATATTAGATAAGAGGTTGTAGCAATTCCATTCGGATATGGATATGTAAACACTTACCACTGGCAGTTTTATCTGGTTTATGTCACTGATCTCCTCAGCCAGGTATTTCCATACACTTAGGAGGCGTTTATTTCCTATAAGGTGTGACCTTTTTGTTTTGTTTAAACAAGGCAGAAATATTTATAAGCGATGAAAAAGACTATGCACGCTGGGCATTAACATTAAACATGGTAAATATGACCGCTTGAAGAAATCAGACGTCAGCTTCTTATCTACTATGCACGCTAAACATTAACATTACCATAGTAAACATGGTAAATGCAACCACTTGGAGAATTCAGACATCAGCTTCTTATTCTCTATCACAATTGTGTATTTACTAAGTAACATTTTATCTGTCATCTCGTTTCGTGAGTTTAGCTCCACGTTGCATATCATCAAAATATAATAATGATTTTTGTTCAGGAGCTTTTATAAAAGTAGAGAGTCTGCGTTGAGGATCATTTCAGAAAGATAACAGCTTTAACACCAGCATTAAACACTTTTTTAAATAAGTTGAGCTCAAAACTCACTTTCAGTCAGCAGCGAGTGTTTGAAATAACTTGATCCAATGTGGATTATAATCACTAAACAAGGCAGAAATATTTATAAGCGATGTAAAAGACCATGCACGCTGGGCATTAACATTAAACATGGTAAATATGACCGCTTGAAGAAATCAGACGTCAGCTTCTTATTCTCTATCAAAATCGTGTATTTATTTAGTAACTTATACTATCTGTCACAAGCCTCGTCTCGAGAGTTTATCTTACGTTGCCTATCATAAAAATATAATAATGTTTTTGTTCGGGAGCCTTTATAAAAATAGAGATATTATGATTCATTATTAATGTGATGTATAGGCTACAAATAAACAGAAACCGACTTGACTGAATAAGCAGGCTATTTTCATAAGCGTTAAAAATAAATAAATAAAATAGAAATAAGTGTATTTATGTGTGATTAATTTTGAGTCTTTTTAAATTAAATCAATATGATCAATGTATCACTTATTTTAGAGTTAAAACATCGATGCTTTTGAATTTGAATATATAACAAAGCATGCAAACAAACTGCCGCTCTTTTATCATGTTGTTTTGTGATCGCGCATGTTCCAGTGACTTATTTCTTAGTTTTCTGATAACTTCTCTTTGATAGTGAAATAATGAGGTTGCATGACGTTGTTCTGAGAGGCGTGTAAAGGGCGTGTTTTAGTGACGTGCAGCGGTGCTTCAAGCTCCACTGTGGAAACCCTGCGCTATTCTGTCCTCGTGCTACTGGCCCGAGGCTAGGAGCCCCGCCCGGCCCGCTTTAAGCCCTGGCTCGCACTGGCCCGACAGTGGAAATGCGGCTAGTATCATCAGCTCCTCGGTTCTCGAAACGGACGCGTCCGACAGAAATGCTTCTCGGTTCAGTGTACTGGTGATCCGAAAACCGATGCAACCGGTTCTTGACTCGAGAACGAGAAACGCTCCGGCAGTGGGCGTGTACCTTCGTTATCTGGCTCTGCTGCACAAATTTCCCCCCGGCCTTAATTTGTCCTTGTTGACCACGCCCCCGGCCACTATAAGAGGCCCGGTTTTTATTTGAGGAATTACGGTAACATGAAACTCATATAAAATTACAAGTATAACATTTATATCATGAAGCAAAATGATTTATCCAGGTGATACTTTATTGCTTGCAGCATTATTGCAGCATCAGATCTGAAAGTGCTGGATCTGAAGATGATCTACTTACTGTGAATGGTTTTTGTATGACTGTGTAGAGAAAATAAACGACTGAAACACTTCCCACATGCAGTGCAGTGATACGGTTTCTCTCCAGTGTGGATCCTCTCATGTCTTTTCAGGTGTCCTGACTGATTGAATCTCTTGTCACAGTGTGAACACTTGTAAGGTTTCTCTCCAGTGTGAGTAATCTCATGCTGTTTTAAATTGGCCGCTGAAATAAAAGTCTTTTCACACTCAAAGCACATGTACTCTTTCACACCAGTATGAAGTTTCTGATGTTGTTTCAAACTTTGTAGCAATGTAAAACTCTTTCCACACAAATCACACGAATATGGCTTCTCCTGTGTATGAACTCTCAGGTGCTGCTTCAGGTTTGGAGCCCACAAAAATGTTTGCCCGCACTGATCACATGAGTACAGTTTCTCTCTTGTGTGGCTGTTCATGTGACTCTTAAGGTTTGATGATTGTGTGAAACTCTTCCCACATTGATCACACGTGTACGGTTTCTCTCCAGTGTGGATGTTCATGTGCAATGCAAGGTATTCTTTTCGAGAGAAACTCTTCCCGCACTGATCACATGTGTATGGTCTCTTTCCAGTATGAAGTCTCATGTGAATATCAAGATTATATTTGCGTGTGAAACTCTTTGAACACCGAGTGCAGGTGAAAGATTTCTTGGCTCTTCTTTTCTTTAAATCTTTCTGTTTGGTTTGAGAGCAACTCAAAGGCTTTTCTCTGGTTTTGACATGATTTTTCTCCTCAACTTCACTCAATTCTTCACTCTCCTGGTTATCTTCAATCAGCTCTGAAATAAAAGTAAAAATGGTTAGTTTTCAGGAACTTTTCATCAACCCTGTTACCAAAGTTACTGTAAGAAAAATAATCTCTATCACTATGAATAACTGCTATAATTTATGGGAAATAAATTAGTAACTAGCTAATCAGATTTTGCTTAAGTCATTACTTACTAGATCAATTGTGTTTACTTTTGATGTATAAAAAGCAAACTGTATAGAAATAAAAATGTGGTTAAAATGGCTGCAAAATAAAACTGCGAATCAACCATTTAACTAAATCTGATTTAATCGAGTTTTTCAGAATCACGGATGAATGAGAAATCAATAATAAACACCAACCTGTTTGTTCAGTATCTTCAGTGTGTTTGATTCTGAGGGTTGAGGCTTCTTGATCTCTCATCTTCTCTCTGTCCTCTTCAATAAACTCAGACTTCACAGATTTCAGCTCTTCTTCTCTTCTGAACTGATGAGATGTTCCAGCAATTATTGGTGAACTACAGTGGGAGGAGCTTCACTGATTAAGTGATTCATGTGGGAGGAGCTTCACTGATTATGTGATTCATGTGGGAGGAGCTTCACTGATGATGTGATTCCTGTGGGAGGAGCTTCAATGATGATGTGATTCATGTGGGAGGATCTTCATGAATGATGTGATTCCTGTGGGAGGAGCTTCACTGATGATGTGATTCCTGTGGGAGGAGCTTCACTGATGTGATTCCTGTGGGAGGAGCTTCACTGAAGGTGAATTGCAGCATGAGAGAAGATGAAAAAAAAAACACCTTACCAAGATCGGTTTTACAACACAATGTTAATATATATATATATATATATATATATATATATATTTAAACATAAATAATGGTAAGAAAAACAGTTGAAAAACTAAACACAGAAAAAAAAGTATTGTTGACACCAAGGAAATTAGCTTAAAGTGGCAATTTACAGGAGATCTGAGGCATCAGCATAATAAATGAGTTGAAAACCAGAACTATTTACATGAAAATAAAGAGTCTTTTCAGCAGCACTGTTAATATTGATGAGCCTCTATCAACACCCATTCAACAAGACATTCATATCATCTCTCTTTATTCTCAGTGTTTGCTGTTGGGACCAGATTTGAGGATATAAAAGAATATAAAACTGCTTTACTGAAGTACAGTTATTTATCAAAATATGACATTGACAAAATAAATAAATTATTGATAAATTACTGACAATAACAAACAAACACTTATGACACTAAAAACTATCTTACAACACCATAGCCTAACATGACCATAGTAATCCTAAACTTGATTTTTCTGTACATAAACTGACAATGATCATAACATTTTTCAAAGCAATATTTAATGCTTCCTGTGTCAAACTTCATATATTCCCATTTATGAATAGATTTGAAATTTCAAATCTTCAAAATGTGAAAAACGTTCATTACTCATTACAGGAACAAAATGTGTTTGGAAATACAGTTGCAATGCAGACCTATTTCAATTTTTACAAGTAAAAATAATCCAGATGTCAGCGGAGAAAAAAAAGGTAAAAATTAAAATGGTAGCAGCAATAGGCTACTTGAGATCGATTCCCACCAGTACCCTTCACAGATAAATATTTATTTATTTAGTTTTATTATTATTACTGGGCATTCACTAACAGTTCAACTACAACCATCAAAACGAAGCACAAAAGCAGTCGAAATCGCTCAGCTCTGAATGAATTAATTTTTTCCTCACATGCTGCTACAGCAGTAACGTTAAATGATCCCGATGAAAACAAAACAGAAACGAGTCTGTAAAACGTCGCTTAAACAAGCTGTAAAGTGTGTTTGATGTTTGTGTAAATGTGTGAAATACTGTGAACTGCTCGCCTCTCCGGGATTTATACTGTCCTCTAAAACCGTCGACAATTACCGGTGATTAGTCTTTTTTCGGTTTTGTGTTGAATGAGTCGATGAATTAATAATTCATGTACCAACTTAAAAAAAAAAATCTGAAACTATTAGCTTTATTTCACATCAACAATTAATCACAGTAAGATTTTCTCTAAAAGCACAGAACAAACAATAATTAGCTTAAAGAAAGAAATCTGACAGATAAAACTATTTTGACAAATACAACATACAAAACATACCTCGTTGGCTCAGTACCGAGAGAGGAATTAGTTTCAGTCTTTTTCTTCTTCTTTCTGTTTATCTTATCTCTCTTAAACTTTGCTTAGTGACCACACTTTAGTCATACATATTTCTTTCTCTCGAGAGATCGCTTCTTCTGCGGAAATTAACCTCTTCTCTGCATACAAAGCTCACTCTGAAGCTACAGCGCCCCTAGTGGCACTTAACGGTAATACTAATAAAAATACAGAGAATGAATAGAAACGAAAATGCAGCAGTAACAAGATTAATGAGAACGGGTTGGAGGGAAAGAGGACACGTTCCAGGTAAAGGCTTGGATGGCAAAAATGGGGTCTGGGAATGTCACATCTAAGATCGATCTTGATGTGTTGGACAGTCTAATTAGCAATGAAATGAAAAAGAAATATGGGAAAATAATTGTAGAAGTCATACCCTGGATTTAGAATCATGGTATTTCCAAAAATAAAATGTACATTTAGCATAACAGCCCTGAATAACGTAAAAGAGAGTTTGGAAACGTGGAAACAAATTAAGAGGTTATAAAAAGTGGAAAAACAAACAAAAAGATAAGTCAAAAGAACATAGACATTTTTATTTGTATTAAATAACAGGCATGAAGCAGCAGAACGCAGAGAAATACATTTCAATGTAATTTAGGAATGAACTAAAATTATAGTTCTGTAGCATGTGAAGATAAAAGAACAGATCATATTACTCAGAATTCTTCTCTTTATTCCCTCAGACTTTGATCTGGACTCCTGGCTTCACACCTTTAGAGAAATGCCACAGCAGCACCAGATTCAGCCACCACCGCTGCCTCCATCCTACAGCGCAGCTGCATCTGCACGACAATCCTTGCCACCTGACGAAAGACAAACACAGATCTTCAAACTGACCCTCAACAACTTCAACAGCATCATTATCATCCAGAAAGTCTGCCACCAGCGACTGCCTAAGAGTAGTGAAATACTCCATGACTGGAGTCAGCACCATATCTAAAGTTTATGAGAGAATGACACTGCAGCCTGAACGAGCATGAACTGGAGGAAAGAGGAGCATGTTGAACTGTCCACTGTCCACATTTGAGAAGAATGGTATTGGCTGTGTGGAAGCATATTCTTGAAGCATCTTGAAAACGTTGCCATCGGTCTAATGTTTGCTGGGTACTGAAGTACATAAAAAAAATCTTTCTTAGTTTAACACAGTATGCAAGATTTAATCTGATAAAACATATTTTTTAGACTCAAGCCCTATAAAGTGAGCACACGCTTTCGAGTGCAGTTTTGAGTACACTAGACACTCCACATAAAGCATTAAGGTGACTGATATTGTGGTCTGCTGGCATCTCAGTGTGTTCCTGCAGCTTGCCTTGCAGTTATTTATAGATGTAAAAAAATTTGTTTTGACAAAAAAAAAAATCACACAGATTTTGCTGTTGAACTGTATACATTAATTTTGAATTATTATTAAAATAAAAACAAAATGTTTTAATTTTTCTTGAAAAAAGCTTGCAGAAAACGGTTCTCAATGTTGAATTTGGTAAAAACAATGATCATTATTTCAGATGTTTCTAGTCTTAACCTGTGGGCCCACTTGTCATTTTAAACTGTGATATCTTAGTCTGAATTTAAAGTAATCTTGACAAACTATATATTCACTGAAAGCTTAAAGACTCTAGTTTTCATATTTGGTGACTAATTTCTGAAAGAAAGCAACTGTAATTTATTAATTTGTAAGAAGAGTACTCAGAGTCAGAGAGCGAGTTCTAACCTTTTAGTCTAGATGGAAATAGGGGTCCACGCGCACCCCCCGGCTTTTTTTATGCCACCTGATTTTTTTAAATCCTTAAAGTGTCTATTTTCATAATCTGCCAGGTGCCAAGCTGAAATAATGTCCCAAAGGGTTCTTTTTTAACCCTTTGCTGCACCCGACCGGAATCCAAAAAATCAAAAAGTGATGTAGAAAGTGGCATAACATTAGAAGTAAACAACATACAGAGACAAATAAACACATTTTCCCATACAATTCTGACCCCAGGAATATAATGGAATGGTTATTTTTGACATTTCACAACATATTGACCTTATTTCTGGACAAAATAGCAAAAAATGAACAAAGATGTGTAGAGGATCAACTATTTTTTCGCTTTCTCAAGCGCATAGGGTGTTTTTTTTTTCCACAACATATTCTTTATCACTCAAGTGTCTATTTTAAGATTAAATTGGGTACCAAGCTGAAATAATGTCCAAAATACTTTATTTTTAACCCTTTGCACCAAACCTGAAAAATCTAAATATGATTTAAAGTGGCATAACTTTTGATGTAAACTACTCACAGAGACAAATGGACACATTTTTCAATACAATACAATTATGACCCCAGAAATTTTTATTTGTCATGTTTTATAACATCTTGACCATCTGTGGTCAAAAAGAGCAAAAAAAAGTTCATTTGACAGCGTTTTTATTATACTTAGTAGCCTGAAATAGGGTTGATTTTAACCTTTTACTTCACCTATCCTGAAACTGAAGTTATTTAAAATAGTTTTACTTTTGAAGTTAACAAAACAAAGCAAATTAACTTAAATAAATAAAAATAATAATAAAATAAATAAATAAACTACAGAAAAAATAGAAAAAGGTCCAAAAAGTTGACTGAGCATAAACTGCAAGTTTTTTTTAATTTTGGGGCTTTGCAGTTGGCAGTTGGCAGTCGTCGGTTCGTACCCGCAGATCGCCATGTCCCACTGCTCTCTCTTTTGGAAAAATTTCAGTAAGTACTTGAAACTATAATTAAGATATACCTTTATAGTCATAACTTAAAGTGATTTTCGACAGTTTTTACTATAATCACAGGCTTTCGGAAATCGAATCTGTATTCTTGACTAGCAGTGTTGGTAGCTTAGTTGGGTGGAGGATATGAGATATGAGACTCTGTGAAGACGTCAGTTCACCATACCACATGAGGGATATTTGTGAACAGATTCCATTGAAATTAGAGGACTTGTCTTTGGATAGAATTGGCTATCACCAATATTGCTATAAAAGCTTTACAGGGAAAATAAATCATTTAAGTGTCAAAGGCTTCTTCATCTGGTGAATCATTATCATTGAAAAGGGACTCTCTGCGCCATGTCAAATGACTGTCAGTTCAATCTGAAGGAGCTCCAAGAAGGTGTTCCTTCTTGTTTCCCAATCAGTGCATTTTCTTTGACAAAGCAAACTCCAAGTTCAATGGCAAGACTGAAGAGCTTACAAAGTTTTAGAGTTGGAAACACAAGGAACCAGGCTGGAAAGTTATTAAACCTAGGGCACAAGAATTAAAGAAAGAGGCTCTTTATCGCAAAGTGCAGGGCAAGGACCTTTTTGCAATGGAAGCTACAGTAATTATCATCCATCATGCAGAAACAATTTCAACACAGAGTACCAAACCCATGAGCGTGCAAGGGAGAGAGTAGAAAAGGCAGCAGACAACACTGAGGCCCAGAAGATAGCAGCACATAACAAGTCATATTGTGTGGTAAAGGATTACATTCTTAGGAATGTGATTGATTGCAAAGAGGTTGTCCAGCTAAGATCCATGTGCAACTTGTACATGAAGACATTGGAAATTCAACATTTTCCTAATCCTGAATACCGCAGTAAGAAATTGGCAAGACGGTTACAGGGAGACAAAGACATCTCTCATGAACTCACATTCTCCAAGGTGCAACAACATGAGTGTATTAAGTCGAACCTCATATACAGCTCAGCATTACTGTAGATGAAGCAGTTGGATGTGCATACAAACTTGGAACAGCTGACCAACTGTTTTACATTTTTTACATTTTCAAAATTTACATTTTTTATTTGCGATTTGAATTATACTGCTGCATTCATGACAATTTTCATTATTTTGTTTTTATTTTGCTTTGCATAACACTGGTCTTTAATGTTGTTTTCTTTGTTTGTTGGCAGGGCCTGGGCACCCGGGGGCAGATGCGTGACCAATTAGGTGGTATGGTCTTCACTGTAGTCGTGGTCTTCTCTGACATGAGTCGTGGAGTGTGTGCTGTGCTGGTGTGTGTGCACTGAATGGGGTGCTCTTCATAGAGGTGATATCTTGAGACTGCCCTTGGGCATGCCCAGGATCCTCTGCAGCCAACATTAGAACTTAATAAATTGAAGCGTGATTGCTGGTCAACACCTTTTACACGAAAGGACTGTCTTTTTAACAATTAATAAATTGTATATGTTTTTCAATCACCTATGTCTCTGACTCCAACTGTGATTAGGATCTGTGTGTGCCTTAGCTTAGGGGTTATATTAAATTCTTGGGGCGAAATCCCCCAAGTGGCGTAGTCGGAAATAATTAACTGAATTGAGCGTGGGTATAAATTGTTCCGCCCAATGTCATAAAATAGAGCCGTCACTCCCGAGCACTTCGTCACATTTTGGCGTAGTCGGCAGGATTTATCACTAGATTGGGTCAGAGACAATAGGTTTGTGTTGTTTGTATTGTCTTTATGGTTGTGATTCTTTTTTTTTTTTTTTTTTAAACAGAACAGCAGCTTGGTGTAAGGGCAGGTGGCTTTTCTCCGGGGTGGTAAGTTTACTTTAAATTTCATCCGAAATGGAGGAAGAATTACAGGGGTTGCGGGAGTTGGTAGCCCAGTTAAGGGCTGATAATGCCAGGATGGAACAGCTACAGGCGCCTGTGGTTGGTGTTTCCGGGGATGGTGAAGCCTTGGCTGGTACTTCGACTGCTCCACCTGTAGGTTCCCAATCTTCTGGTGCTAGTGCACCAGAACGATTAGTTTTTGTGCCGCGAGAGCGTCGATGCCCAAAATTTAGCGGTAAATCTGGTATAAGTGTCGATGAATGGGTCGAAGAGGCACGGGCTTGCATGAGGGCGCGGTATACGGGGACCGCTGAACAAGCTTTTTTTGTATTCTACCACCTGGAAGGGGAGGCCCGAGAGGAGATTCGGTATCGTCCTGAGGCAGAGCGCGGAGATCCTGATAAAATTATTAAAGCATTGCAAGAGCTTTATGGGTGTTCAGAGTTGTACGTCGCTTTGCAAGAATCTTTCTTTTCAAGGAAGCAACAGGAAGGTGAGACATTGTTAGAATTCTCCCTTGCGCTTATGGCTCTTTTAGAGCGGGTTAAGAACCAAGCACCTAATGCTGTCGCGAATTCTGAGATTGTATTGCGGGATCAATTTGTGGAGCACGTGTCCAATAATACTCTGCGACGTGAGCTTAAACAATTAGTTCGTCGTGAGCCTACTGCTACGTTATTAGAAGTTCGTAGAGAAGCAATTAGGTGGGAACGTGAGGGGATGCCTGGGGGTGTAAGGGGACGTAGCCAGTCCGTCCCGGTAGCCTACGGCCTTCAGTATGGGGTACGTGGGGCCACCTTTGCTGATAGGCAAAACCCCCCACAACAGTCTGAGATGAGATGAGATGCAAACTGCGCGAAATGTTCTGACAGCAACAGCAACAATTGAACCAGCTCACACAGACCGTTGCTTGTCTCCAAACCCCGTACATGCACGCTAGATCATCGCGTCCGAGTCCAGTCATATGTAGACGGTGTCAGCGCCCGGGTCATTATGCTCGCGAGTGCGATGGGGGCCGGGCTCGTCCTCCCCAGCCGGTAGCCGGTCCCTCTACTATTACACACGGTCAACCGCGCTCTCCTCGGCTGGCAGAAATCTAGCTCCCGCCAGGTCGCAGAGTCACGATCTTGGTGGGGAGGTAGCTGACTCCCATCCCACAGATACACATAATCCATTTTCTCGCTTGATCTCCTCGTGTCCTCATTTGACCGTCTCTATAGGAGGAGTGTTAGTACCTTGTTAAGTCGACACTGGGGCAATGGTGTCGACTATTGTAGAAAGTTGTTTTCGTCAACATTTCGAGCCTTGGGGGCGGGACCAGTTGCAGGGCTGTCAGTGGTTGCAGCTAAGAGCGGCTAATGGGCTGGAGATCCCGTACATCGGTTATTTGGAGCTGGATGTAGAAATGTGTGGCAGGTTGGTTACAGGGTGTGGTGTCCAGGTGGTTAGGGATCCTCCTGGTGGGCTGAGTGCAGGCATCCCCGGAGTGTTGGGGATGAATATACTTAGCCGGTACTACCAGGAGCTCTTTGGCCAACACGGCACGGCACTTTTTGATCTCCCTGTGGTTATGAAATTTCCAGGTGTTTTGAGGGCCTTTCAGCATTGTCAACACGTGAGTGAAAAAGACCACTCTAAACAGGTAGGTGGAGTGCGGATGCGTGGGCGTAGAGCGCGACGCATTCCTGGAGGCACCATTAAGTGGGTCGCTACAACCTGTTCGGACCAATTTGAGGGCCGAACTGTGTTATTCGAGCCCCCGTGTCTGGCCTTCCTGCTGGGCTTTTGGCCTCGCCGGCCTTGGTACCGGTAAGCCGAGGTACTGCATATGGGCCCGTGGTAAATGTTGGGGCAGCTGATGTGGTGCTCCGCCCTACCACCGTGGTGGGGAGTCTGAAGGAGGTCTACTTGGTTAACCTGCCACAGGGGGTCGTTGAAGTTAAGGCCACAGTCGCCACAGTTCAGTCCCATAGTGCAGGGGGGGAGTCTCCTTTGCTTAACCAGATTGAGTCTCTCGACTTATCCGTTCTGCCTGCTGCAGAGCAGGATCAAGTTAGGGACTTCCTACGCAAGTATCAAGCAGTGTTCTCCTGCCATGAGGGAGATTTAGGTTGCATCCCGTCTAATCTCCCATGATATACCGGTCTTGGATGACGTCCCCGTGCGGCAGCGGTATAGCCGCATTCCCCCTTCAGAATATGAGGTAGTCAAAACTCATATTAATCATCTGTCGGAAGCTGGTATAGTACGTGAGAGCAGTAGTCCATACGCATCGCCCATCGTATTGGTAAAGAAAAAAGACGGTAGCCTGCGCATGTGCATGGACTACCGTCATTTGAACGCCAAAACTAGAAAGGATGTCTTTCCCCTTCCTAGTATCGAGGAATCGTTAGATTCATTGTCCAGGGCCCGCTGGTTTTTCACACTGGATTTAGCCAGCGGGTACCTGCAGGTCCCGGTGTCGGAACATGATAGGCCGAAGACCGCATTCTGTACACCCTTTGGGCTATTCGAATTCAATCGTATGCCGTTCGGCCTCTGCAACGCGCCAAGTACGTTTCAGAGGTTGATGGAGCGTTTGTTTGGTGACCAGCAATGTCAGTCGCTTTTGTTATATCTTGACGACATCGTTGTGTTTTCTACTTCAGTAGCTCAGGATTTACAGAGGCTGGAAATGGTCTTGGACCGGTTGAAGAGAGAAGGGTTGAAGGCAAACTTGCAGAAATGCGTTTTTTTTCAAACAGGAGGTAAGATACTTGGGGCATGTTATATCGGCTCAGGGAGTGGCGACTGACCTGGGCAAGATTGAGGCTGTTGCGCAGTGGCGTTGCCCTACGGTCGTCTCAGAATTGAGGACCTTCTTGGGGCTCGCAAGCTACTATAGGCGCTTCATTGAGGGTTTCGCCAAGCTGGCGGCTCCCTTACATAGACTGGTAGCCGAAGTTGTTGGAGGTAAGTTAGGGAAAAGGAAGGGGCAGAGTTTAGTTCAGGTGTGGACACAACAGTGTCAGGAGTCATTTGAGGCATTGAAGAGTAAGTTTATCTCTGCACCGGTACTAGCTTATGCAGATTTCTCCCGAACCTTCATCTTGGAGGTAGACGCTAGCCATGGCGGCTTAGGCGCTGTACTTTCTCAAGAAAATGACGGGAAAGTGTGCCTCATAGCTTATGCCACTACAAGTTTGAGGCCCACTGAGCGTAACATGAGTAATTACAGTTCCATGAAATTGGAGTTTCTGGCACTCAAGTGGGCCATGGTGGAGAAATTCAGGGAGTATTTGTTGGGACATAAGTGTCTTGTGTTTACCGACAATAACCCCCTGAGTCATTTGACCACGGCAAAGCTTGGGGCCGCCGAGCAGCGCTGGGCTGCTGAGCTGGCTGCCTTCGATTTTGAGGTGAGGTATAGGTCCGGGAGGAGTAATGGTAATGCGGACGCTCTGTCCTGCCAGAACCCTGTCAATCTGGACGATGTTGAGGGCTTGGCGGCCGGTATTTCGGTGCCGGAGTTACTGCAGCAGGCCGTAAGACCACGTGGCATTGTGCATGCTGTAGCAAATGAGATGACTGTCTTGCCTAGCTATTCTGTTTTTGACCTGTGTGTTATGCAGGAGGATGACTCCATCATTGGACCACTGTTGCAGTTTTGGAGACGGGGTAAGCGTCCCATGCCCGAAGAACGGCGCCTGCTGGCTAAGCCCGTCCTCACCCTGCTCCAGCAGTGGGACCGATTGCTGGAGAAGGAGGGTGTATTGTACCGACAAATTTTCTGTCCTGATGGTGGAGAAGAGTGTTATCAGTTAGTATTGCCCGAGGTTCTGAGGCAGGAAGTTTTAGAGCAGCTGCATCAACAGCATGGTCATCAGGGAGTCAAAAGGACTAGTTAGTTGATTAGACGTCGGTGTTACTGGCCGGGTATGTCCGCGGATATTGCTCACTGGTGTAAGGAGTGTGAACGGTGCCAGCTTGCTAAAGAGAGTCAACCAGTGGCATGAGGCTACATGGGCCATTTGTTGGCTTCCAGACCTAACGAGGTTCTGGCCATTGATTTCACGGTACTTGAACCTTCTCAGTCAGGCCATGAGAATATTTTGGTCATGACCGACGATTCAGTAAGTTCTCCATGGCGATACCTACCCGTGACCAGCGAGCCGAGACGGTGGCGCAGGTTTTGGTCGAGGAGTGGTTTTTTAAGTTTGGGGTCCCGGGCCGCATTCATTCCGACCAAGGTCGTAATTTTGAATCGGCCCTGATTCGTCAGCTCTGTGAGCTTTATCACATTAAGAAGTCACGTACGACGCCGTACCATCCGGCCGGAAATGGCCAATGTGAGCGTTTCAATCACACTCTGTATACCCTGTTGCGAACCCTGCCCGGCCCTAGGAAGAGAGACTGGGCCTCGTGTTTATCGCAAGTAATCTTCTGTTATAACACCACCCCTCACCAGGGGACAGGAGAGTCTCCTTATTACTTGATGTTCGGTCAAGAACCTAGGATGCCCTTGGACTTTCTGCTGGGTAATGTGTTAGAGCCAATGGCAGGTAGTGTACAGAGTTGGGTCGTAGAACACCAAAAGCGGTTAAGAGTTGCCTTTCAGGGGGCAACGGAACGCCTGCGGCTGCGGGTCGAAGAAAGGAACGACATGACTCACTTGTTCGTGACTTATCTTTGTCAGAGGGCCAGCTTGTTTATTTACGAGATCATTCGTTTAAAGGACGGCATAAGATTGCAGACTTGTGGAGCCCGGTGTTGTTCCAAGTAGTTCGTCCCCCTGAGGTGGGAGGTGTGCACCCGTGGAGGATCTGAGTAAGGTCCGACGTGTCCACCGCTCGTTATTGAAGGCTTGTGGCCGGAAAGAGGTCCGGCCGGACGGTCAACCTGGAGTTGGAGTAGAAGATCAGGAAGAACTGCAGGTAGATGAGGTAGATGAGGTAGATGAAGTTGACTTGGTTGTGCTTGTGCCAGAGACCCCTGGTGTTGCTCGAGTGACGGGTCATCTGGCACATGCCAATTCTGGTACGAACGGGTTGCCATTGGATCTCCCCTTGATGGGTGCAGTTAGAGGAGAGTCAGGTGACCAGGTCAGGGGACCAGTGGTGGGGGAACCCGAAAAAAAGGAGGGGAAGATTGTAGCAGGAAGGGTTATTACCCCTCCTACATCATCGTTTAGTGTTTAGTCAATGGCTAGGCGTCCAGGGTGTATAAGAGCATGAGATACCAGTTCCTTGGCATGCGTCGTTATCCTGGGCTGTTACGTCATCCATGCGCCCTGTTACTTTCTGTTGGAGTTAGCGTAAAATGTGCTGCTTGTAAAACTTGCCGAAGCTGTTTTAGCCGCTGGCGGGTCTATGTGCTTGTTTGGGGAGTTGAATATGGACACTTGAGACGGGTAAGAGAAACATTTGTGTGCGACGGTGGTTTGTAGTTTATGTTTATGGTTCGCTCTGATTAGGCGAGTAATCTGTATGCGTAGTGTACGATCTATCTGTGCTTCATGCCAACGAGTTTATCAGAGACTTTCGGCTCCATTTACCGCATAGTTTGGGGATAGTGATTCTGAGACAGCATGCTTTGTAAGTATACTGTTTGAGCTTAAGCCAACTGAGAAGAACTCTTGTTTTTAGGCATGCGCTAAGGTCCGTACCGACTTTCTGAATGAGCATTATCTGCTCTGAGCTTCATCATAAGGCTTTATTCGTGCTGGGCCTCATCAGCTGCTGTTCTGTTTTGTGTTTGTTTTGTTTAGTTTTTGGTGTGCTGTTCTGTCACGAGCGAGTCGTCTCGAGTGAACAGCTGATTGAATCGTCTTGGGTAAACCGTTCTAAGTGAGCTGTTCGAGTGAATCATTTCAAGTGAACTGTCCAGTGAACGATGACTCTGTTTCCGTGATTTGTTTGAGTTTTTGTTGTTCCTTTTTCTAGTTTATTTCTTTACTTTCTTTAGTTTAGTATTTTCAAAGAAGAGTACTTTTGCATCTGTTTTTTTTAATTCAATTGTTGTATTAGTAAATTTACATTTTTCATTTGCGATTTGAATTATACTGGTGCATTCATGACAATTTTCATTATTTTGTTTTTATTTTGCTTTGCATAACACTGCTCTTTAATGTTGTTTTCTTTGTTTGTTGGCAGGGCCTGGGCACCCGGGGGCAGATGCGTGACCAATTAGGTGGTAGGGTCTTCACTGTAGTCGTGGTCTTCTCTGACATGAGTCGTGGAGTGTGTGCACTGAATGGGGTGCTCTTCATAGAGGTGTTATCTTGAGACTGCCCTTGGGTATGCACAGGATCCTCTGCAGCCAACATTAGAACTTAATAAATTGAAGAGTGATTGCTGGTCAACACCTTTTACACGAAAGGACTGTCTTTTTAACAATTAATAAATTGTATATGTTTTCAATCACCTATGTCTCTGACTCCAACTGTGATTAGGATCTGTGTGTGCCTTAGCTTAGGGGTTATATTAAATTCTTGTGGCGTAGTTGGAAATAATTAACTGAATTGAGCGTGGGTATGGGTATAAATTGTTCCGCCCAATGTCATAAAATAGAGCTGTCACTCCTGAGCGCTTCGTCTGGATTTTTCCTGTAAAGCTTTTATAGCAGTATTGGTGATAGCCAATTGTATCCAAAGACAAGTCCTCTAATTTCAACGGAACCTGTTCATAAATATCCCTCATGTGGTATGGTGAACTGACGTCTTTACAGAATCTCATATCTCATATAGTGTGTAGATATGATAGCTTCTTGCTTGCCCTCCCCACCTGAATGTGTTGAGTGTTGTAAAATTACCATACTCAGAAAGAGTTGAGACATGTAAAATATGTGTTAGGGAACGAATCCTCTTTGGAAGCACTTGAGCTGTGTTACAATGTTTAATTTTCCCCTTGGTAAGTATGTATGTATTGATCCCAGGGGCATAGCAAGCCTTTCAAAAGTGTGGGGGATGGATGTGGTTTGTTTATAAACAATAAAAATGATGAATACAGTGACAGAGGGGGACAAAATGCAGGGCTTAAAGTTCTCTGGCTTGCAGCGTTTGGCTGGGAAAAAAATAATCCTACATTAAAAAAATAAATAAATAAAAAAAATCAGAAAATGGGAGAAAAACAAAACGCCCACAGAAAGCTTTTTTCTCTGGTGTTATAAATAATGTAACAATTTACTGTTTTTAAACATTAAAATAATATACACTTTTCTTTCATAGTTCTTCAACAGGTATGTAAACAATGTCATGATTTCTCACTTTTTTCTCCTCAACACAACAGGTAACGTTACAATCAAACACAACAGGTAAGTATCCACAAAAGTATTCAGCTAATCAACAAACAATACTCAAAATATCATAATCAATGAACCCATAAATACACTGCTTAACAATGGCAGTTTGTCCCCCCTCCTCGTCTGTTCCCTGCTTCATCACAGTTATGTTATACATTGCATGCCACATAACGTTACATTTACAAACGAATTTAGCTAGCTGAACAATATCCCAATAATACCAATTAGCATTAGTCTAAAAAACGAAATATAATACCGAAAACACTCGACATGTCAACAAAACGATAACAGAACATCTTCCCAAACACATATCAAGCTTATTTAAAAACCTTGAAAGCATAAACACTCAAAGTACCTGGAAAAAGGAGATGTAAATAACCATAACCATAAGTTCCCGCCTCCTCAGCGCGAGCTGACCGATAACACCCCAAGAGAGGCGGGACTTAGGGCAGAACAGCCAATCATCAACCGGTCACACTCAAAGCCGCTGTCATTTGAGGGGGAGGGGGAGAGGAAGGGTGAGAGGAGGCAGCCGCAGCGAGCGCAGACACAGAGCGGCCAGAGAAACGGAGGAGCGACTGTTAGAGGTGTGCGATACCGCTAGATTTGGTATCGATCCGATACCAAGTAAATACAGGGCCAGTATCGCCGATACCGATACCAATACCGATACTTTTTAATAATTAAGGTGGATGCGTCTTCAACCTAAATCTAAATGAATTTTCATGACTTTTAATTTGTTTTAGTGATTTGCATTTTGGGTTATTAATCAGTACTACAAAAGCTTTTGTTCAGAAACAACTTTTGGTTACTTCTGATTTATTTAAATAAACAAAGTTACAAAATGATTATGTCACAAATATAAAAAATGTAAAAACAAATTCTCTTTTCAAGTAGCATGTTAATAAAAAAATGTTTCTCCTCTTTAGTGCACTTCTTTTCAGGATTTTTTTCTTAAAGTCACAAAGTTTTACTTCAAAATGTAAAACAAATTCTCCTTATACAAAATTCCTGAAGCCGACATCTTCCACTATGGAAAGAGGTTGCAGGTCCTTCACAATCATTTCTGATTGCGCCTTGTAATATCCACTGCTCTTGGAGAATCAGCTATTGATAAAATAATACAAATAATTAAGTCTGGTGCACATCTAGGTGAAGTTTAAATATAGAAACTAGTATCCCTTTCACAGCTAACACAAAAAGGGTAGATCGACCTGAAAATACAGCCATACAACGCTCCTCTTTCTCTCCGCCTTTGACTGACTGCTGTTAGAAATGCGCGGCTGAGCGGTGCGCGCGCATGACTGCTGGTGGTAGCGCTAGTGGTGAGTCACGTGACGGTACAACACAGGAGAGGGGGCGGAGAACAGTGTCGATCACGAGCAGCACTCTTGAGAGCTTGCTCTGCTCTGTGACAGCAGCAGCATATTGACAAACACGGCCATGTCGCAAAACGAGAGAAACTGAAACTTAAGTATCGATATTTTCCCGTTGGTATCGATCAATACCGATACCAACGTTGGTATCGATATTATCGATATTAGTATCGATCTGCCCACCTCTAGCGACTGTAGTAGTTTGTGCAAAATTGCGGAAAAATTGCAGAAAACGTGTGGGTGTTGAACCCTCTCACCGGGAAAAGTGTGGGTGTTAAAACACCCACATCCCCCACGGGTGCGACGCCCCTGATTGAGCCTGAAAAAAAAGAAGAAAAAAAAACTTTAGCTAGTAGCTACCAACTAAGCTACCAACACTGCTAGTCAAGAATACAGATTTGATTTCCGAAAGCCTGTGATTATAGTAAAAACTGTTGAAAAATCACTTTAAGTTATGACTACAAAGGTATATCTTAATTATAGTTTCAAATACTTACTGAAATTTTTCCAAAAGAGAGAGCAGTGGGAGATGGCGATCTGCGGGTACGAACCGACGACTGCCAACTGCCAACTGCAAAGCCCCAAAATTAAAAAAAAACTTGCAGTTTATGCTCAGTCAACTTTTTGGACTTTTTTGGATTTTTTTCTGTAGTTATTTATTTATTTATTAAAAATTTAAGTTAATTTGCTGTTAATTTGTTAGTTTGTTTTGTTTACTTCAAAAGTAAAACTATTTTAAATATGTTCAGGTTCAGGATAGGTGAAGTAAAAGGTTAAAATAAACCCTATTTCAGGCTGCTGAACATAATAAAAATGCTCTCTTTTTGACAACAGATGGTCAAGATGTTATAAAACATGACAAATAAAAATGTATGGGGTCAGAATTGTATTGAAAAATGTGTTCATTTGTCTCTGTTAGTTGTTTACATAAAAAGTTATACCACTTTATATCATATTTAGATTTTTCGGGTTGGTGCAAAGGGTTAAAAATTAAGCATTTTGGACATTATTTCAGCTTGGTACCCAATTTAATCTTAAAATAGACATTTGAATGATAAAGAAATATTATGTTGTGAAAAAAAGAAATCACCCTATGCGCTTGAGAAAACAAAAAAATAGTTGATCCTCTACACATCTTTGGCCATTTTTTGCTATTTTGTCCAGAAATAAGGTCAATATGTTGTCAAATGTCAAAAATAACCATTCCGTTAAATTCCTGGGGTCAGAATTGTATGGGAAAATGTGTTAATTTGTCTCTGTATGTTGTTTACTTCTAATGTTATGCCACTTTCTACATCACTTTTTGATTTTTCAGATTCCGGTCGGGTGCAGCAAAGGGTTAAAAAAGAACCCTTTGGGACATTATTTCAGCTTGGCACCTGGCAGATTATGAAAATAGACACTTTAAGGATTTTAAAAAATCAGGTGGCATAAAAAAGCCGGGGGGTGCGCGTGGACCCTTATTTCCATCTAGACTATTTAACTTTGAAATAGTGATGCACATATGAAATCATGAAAAAAAAAGAAAGAAAAAAAAACAGTAAAAACCTCCATTGATTTTCATGTCGAGGGTTAAAAAGATAACGTTGATTCTATTTTTGGAGAAAAAGAAAAGTATGAAAGGGGTTTGAATATTAAGAAAAAAACAATAGAATCTCCATTTTTGATGAAGCGTGAACTGTAACGTAGGTCTAAGGTTCTCGTTGCATGTCTTTTACGTGTTTTTGAGGTTGAAATGAAATCAAACACTGCCATACTGCCCTTGATACTTCTGAATGTGATATCTACTTCATAATTATTGAGATATGTATGAAAAAACATGTTTCAGATCACTTGAACCATATAGAAATGAGGGTTAAGTTACCCATCCCGACTTAAGAGAAGCAAAGAAGGATCCGTTGCAAAGCTACATGAAAGTATATATTGTATCCGTGATTCTAAAATACATCATAAGTAGAACAATAACTGTTTTTTTTAACAAAGAACAAACAAAAAAAATGTATCTAAACCTCACTTAAAAGTGTTACAGCAACTACATCAGCCTCCTTCGTAACAATACATAACGGTTTGTAGAAAGCTTCTACTTTCCTTCAAGAGTAAGCAACTACAAGTGACACACATGCATTCGACAATAGAATATACCGTAATTCCTCAAATAAGCTGGGGCCTTTATTTACCTGAACTGCAGAAGGTAACAGGATTTTATTTGAAGCAGGCTTTTATTAGAGGCAGACCTTTTTTTCTAATTCCATCTGTTTGATAAGTAATTGTTTTAAATAACCGGTTTTAAATTAAAAGCGATAGCGTTCCAGTAGACAGGCATAACATTAGCACAGAATCAGTTCAGAATCAATCACCAAAAGAATCAGTTCGGTTCAGACGCTCTGTGTGTCGGTCTGCTTCACGCTGAATCACGCATGCGCAGTATCATCAGCTCCTCGGTTCTCGAATCGGACGCGTCCGACAGAAATGCTTCTCGGTTCAGTGTACTGGTGATCCGAAAACCGATGCAACCGGTTCTTGACTCGAGAACGAGAAATGCTCCGGCAGTGGGCGTGTACGTTCGTTATCTGGCTCTGCTGCACAAATTTCCCCCCGGCCTAAATTTGTCCGTGTTACCACGCCCCCGGCCACTATAAGAGGCCCGGCGTTTATTTGACTACCGGTTTTTATTTGAGGAATTACGGTAACATGAAACTCATATAAAATTACAAGTATACATTTATATCATGAAGCAAAATGATATACAATAATAAAACATTTCGACATTGTTCTTTGGGTAGAAACTCCATCTTTGAGTTGATCTGAATCTCAGTTGAATCTGCTGCTTTTAAAGATGAAGATGAACTTTATTAACTGTGAAAACTTGTTTCTGTCATGTTGCTTCTAATGTCTGGTTAGGACAGATTTATCCAGGTGATATTTTATTGCTTGCAGCATTATTGCAGCATCAGATCTGAAAGTGCTGGATCTGAAGATTATCTACTTACTGTGAATGGTTTTTGTATGACTGTGTAGAGCAGATGATTGACTGAAACACTTCCCACATGCAGTGCAGTGATACGGTTTCTCTCCAGTGTGGATCCTCTCATGTGTTTTCATGTATGAAGACTGATTGAATCTCTTGTCACAGTGTGAACACTTGTAAGGTTTCTCTCCAGTGTGGATCCTCTCATGTTTTTTCAGATTTCCTGACCGACTGAATCTCTTGTCACAGTGTGAACACTTGTAAGGTTTCTCTCCAGTGTGAATCATCTCATGCTGTTTTAAACTGTCCGCTGTAATAAAAGTCTTTTCACACTCAAAGCACATGTACTCTCTCACACCAGTATGAAGTTTCTGATGTTGTTTCAAAGTTTCTGGCAATGTAAAACTCTTTCCACACAAATCACACGAATATGGCTTCTCCTGTGTATGAACTCTCAGGTGTCTTTTCAGGTTTGAAGCCCACAAAAATTTTTGCCCGCACTGATCACATGAGTACAGTTTCTCTCTAGTGTGGACGTTCATGTGACTCTTAAGGTTTGCTGATTGTGTGAAATTCTTCCCGCACTGATCACACGTGTACTGTTTCTCTCCAGTGTGGATGTTCATGTGCCGTGCAAGGTATACTTTTCGAGAGAAACTCTTGCCGCACTGATCACATGTGTACAGTTTCTCTCCAGCGTGGATGTTCATGTGACTCTTAAGGTGTGCTGATTGTGTGAAATCCTTCCCGCACTGATCACATATGAACAGATTCTCTCTAGTGTGGACGTTCATGTGACTCTTAAGGTTTGATGATTGTGTGAAACTCTTCCCGCACTGATCACACGTGTATGGTCTCTCTCTAGTGTGAACTCTCATGTGAATATCAAGATAAGATTTGTGTGTGAAACTCTTTGGACACTGAGTGCAGGTGAAAGATTTCTTGCCTCTTCTTTTCTTTAAATCTTTCTGTTTGGTTTGAGAGCAACTCTGAAGTTTTTCTCTGGTTTTGACATGATTTTTCTCCTCAACTTCACTCAATTCTTCACTCTCCTGGTTCTCTTCAATCAGCTCTTAAATAAAAGTAAAAATGGTTAGTTTTCAGGAACTTTTCATCAACCCTGTTACCAAAGTTACTGTAAGAAAAATAATCTCTATCATTATGAATAACTGCTATAATCAGATTTTGCTTAAGTCATTACTTACTAGATCAATTGTGTTTACTTTTGATGTATAAAAAGCAAACTGTATAGAAATAAAAATGTGGTTAAAATGGCTGCAAAATTAAACTGTGAATCAACCATTTAACTAAATCTGATTTAATCGAGTTTTTCAGAATCACGGATGAATGAGAAATCAATAATAATCACCAACCTGTTTGTTCAGTATCTTCAGTGTGTTTGATTCTGAGGGTTGAGGCTTCTTGATCTCTCATCTTCTCTCTGTCCTCTTTAATAAACTCAGACTTGACAGATTTCAGCTCTTCTTCTCTTCTGAACTGATGAGATGTTCCAGCATTTATTGGTGAACTACTGTGGGAGGAGCTTCACTGATGATGTGATTCCTGTGGGAGGAGCTTCACTGATGATGTGATTCCTGTGGGAGGAGCTTCTCTGAAGGTGAATTGCAGCATGAGAGAAGATGAAAAAAAAAAAAACCTTACCAAGATCGGTTTTACAACACAATGTTATATATATATAAACATAAATAATGGTAAGAAAAATAGCTGAAAAACAAAACACAAAAAAGTTTCTTGTTGACACCAGGGAAATGAGCTTTAAGTGGCAATTTACAGGAGATCTGAGGCATCAGCATAATAAATGAGCTGAAAACCAGAACTATTTACATGAAATAAAGAGTCTTTTCAGCAGCTCTGTTAATATTGATGAGCCTCTATCAACACACATTCAACAAGACATTCAGATCATCTCTCTTTATTCTCAGTGTTTGCTGTTGGGACCAGATTTGAGGATATAAAAGCATATAAAACTGCTTTACTGAAGTACATTGACAAAATAAATAAATTATTGATAAATTACTGACAATAACAAACAAACACTAATGATACTAAAAACTATCTTACAAAACCATAGCCTAACATGACCATAGTAATCCTAAACTTGATTTTTCTGTACATAAACTGACAATGATCATAACATTTTTCAAAGCAATATTTAATGCTTCCTGTGTCAAACTTCATATATTCCCATTTATGAATAGATTTGAAATTTCAAATCTTCAAAATGTGAAAAACGTTCATTACTCATTACAGGAACAAAATGTGTTTGGAAATACAGTTGCAATGCAGACCTATTTCAATTTTAACAAGTAAAAATAATCTAAATGTCAGCGGAGGAAAAAAAGGTAAAAATGAAAATGGTAGCAGCAATAGGCTACTTGAGATCGATTCCCACCAATACCCTTTACAGATTAATATTTATTTATTTATTTTTATTATTATTACTGGGCATTCACTAATAGATCAACTACAAACATCAAAACAAAGCACACAAGCAGTCGAAATCATTCAGCTCTGAATGAATTAATTTTTTCCTCACATGCTGCTACAGCAGTAACGTTAAATGATCCCGATGAAAACAAAACAGAAACGAGTCTGTAAAACGTCGCTTAAACAAGCTGTAAAGGGTTTGATGGTTGTGTAAATGTGTGAAATACTGTGAACTGCTCGCCTCTCCGGGATTTATACTGTCCTCTAAAACCGTCGGCAATTACCGGTGATTAGTCTTTTTTCGGTACAAGTTTTGTGTTGAATGAGTCGATGAATTAATAATTTATGTACCAACTTAAAAAATAAAAAAATCTTAAACTATTGGCTTTATTTCACATCAACAATTAATCACTGTAAGATTTTCTCTAAAAGCACAGAACAAACAATAATTAGCTTAAAGAAAGAAATCTGACAGATAAAACTATTTTGACAAATACAACATACAAAACATACCTCGTTGGCTCAGTACCGAGAGAGGAATTAGTTTCAGTCTTTTTCCTTCTTCTTTCTGCTTATCTTATTTCTCTTAAACTTAGCTTAGTGACCACACTTTAGTCATACATCTTTCTTTCTCTCGAGAGATCGCTTCTTCTGCGGAAATTAACCTCTTCTCTGCATACAAAGCTCACTCTTAAGCTACAGCGCCACTAGTGGCACTTAACGGTAATAATAATAAAAATACAGAGAATGAATGGGCTAGGTGCACAAGATGGCGCCGGTGAGCTTCAGCGACGCGAGTGTGTGCGTACTTATTTCCGGTCTTGCGATGCTCGCATTGACTGTAAGGGAAACTTACATACGAAACTTGGCTAGATGTATATAATTAATGTTTTTCAAATTTAACAGCGGATAGTGGTATATCAAAAACATGGGGAAACATCCTCCCTATATTTTGCGTACCTCTGTGTGGAAATTCATCAAGATACAAAGCGGAGATTGCGTTATTCTTCTGTTGATTATGTGGATCAGCGTCTGGTCAGGTCCACAGGGATTTCTTTTTTCAAACACAAACCTCTCAAATATGCAATACTTTTCATTTTCGAAGAGCTGGTTTTGTTCTGTTATGTAAGATAAATGTTTCTGACTGTCGCAAAGAGATTTCTGATAAAACATGTTTTATTAACTTTATTTGACTTTTTTACTGTGTAAAATGATAAAATATGTTGTGAAAATAACGATGAAACAGACTGATGTATATGTACAATTGAGAAATGGATACTTCTGAAGATAAATCGCAGCCCTCACGAGGTAAATATTTAATATATATATATATATAAAAAAATAATAATAATGCAAACATTTTCGAGAAATAAGTAGTTTGTACATTTACATATTTGGTGAGATAAAATACATTATATAGCTGTGTATACACACCATTAGTTCAACTTTCATCTCGTGAACAGTAGTGAACATTAATGTATTTAATTCATTTACCAGACCCAAACATAGACAAGTTTCAAATCCACTGGCTCAGTTAACATTGGTAGTATAGTGATAATAGCAGTGTATATCTTATTTGCATATGAAGTGATATTATAAATCCTGTAAACATATAGAAGGTAATATTTGGACTTCTCCGGTTCTCTGCACTGACTTTAAGCACAGCCGGAAATATCTACGCACTCGCAAGACCGGAAATCCAAGATGGCGGAGATATGCAACTAGCCCATAGAAACGAAAATGTAGCAGTAACAAGATTAATGAGAACGGGTTGGAGGGAAAGAGGACACGTTCCAGGTAAAGGCTTGGATGGTAAAAATGGGGTCTGGGAATGTCGCATCTAAGATCGATCTTGATGTGTTGGACAGTCCAATTAGCAATGAAATGAAAAAGAAATATGGGAAAATAATTGTGGAAGTCATACCCTGGATTTAGAATCATGGTGTTCCCAAAAAGAAAATGTACATTTAGCATAACAGCCCTGAACAAAGTAAAAGAGAGTTTGGAAACGTGGAAACAAATTAAGAGATTATAAAAAGTGGGAAAACAAACAAAAAGACAAGTATGTCAAAGTATGCCACAAGTATGCCACTTGAAGCATCTGGAAAACGTTGCCATCGGTCTAATGTTTGCTGGGTACTAAAGTACATAAAAAATCTTTCTTAGTGTAACACAGTATGCAAGATTTAATCTGATAACACATTTTTTTAGACTCAAGCCCTATAAAGTGAGCACACGCTTTCGAGTGCCGTTTTGAGGACACTAGACACTCCACATAAAGCATTAAGGCGACTGATATTGTGGTCTGCTGGCATCTTCGTGTGTTCCTGCAGCTTGCCTTGCAGTTATTTATAGATGTATAAAAAATTGTCTTGAAAAAAAAATCTCACAGATTTTGCTGTTGAACTGTATACATCAATTTTGAATTATTATTAAAATAAAAACAAAATGTTTAAATTTTTCTTGAAAAAAGCTTGCTGAAAACAGTTCTCAATGTTGAATTTGGTAAAAACAATGATCATTATTTCAGATGTTTCTAGTCTCAACCTGTGGGCCACTTGTCATTACATGTTTTAAACTGTGATATCTTAGTCTGAACTTAAAAGTAATCTTGACAAACTATATATCCACTGAAAGCTTAAAGACTATAGTTTTCATATTTGGTGACTAATTTCTGAAATATTTTACAGAGCAACTATAATTTATTAATTTGTAAGAAGAGTACTCAGTCATAGAGCGAGTTCAAACCTTTTAGTCTAGATGGAAATAGGGGTCCACGCGCACCCCCCGGCTTTTTTTATGCCACCTGATTTTTTTAATCCTTAAAGTGTCTATTTTCATAATCTGCCAGGTGCCAAGCTGAAATAATGTCCCAAAGGGTTCTTTTTTAACCCTTTGCTGCACCCGACCGGAATCCGAAAAATCAAAAAGTGATGTAGAAAGTGGCATAACATTAGAAGTAAACAACATACAGAGACAAATGAACACATTTTCCCTTACAATTCTGACCCCAGGAATTTAATGGAATGGTTATTTTTGACATTTGACAACATATTGACCTTATTTCTGGACAAAATAGCAAAAAATGGCCAAAGATGTGTAAAGGATCAACTATTTTTTCGTTTTCTCAAGCGCATACACTGTCAGAAAAAATGTGCAAAATTTGTACCTTCAGGGGTACAACGGCTTGTCACTGGGGCAGTACCCTCAAGGGTACACCCGTTGTACCCTTTCACATGGGTACATATATGTACCCTTGCAGTATGTACCTTTCAAAGGCAAATATGTACCTCTGCTGACTAAATTGTACTTTATAGTGCTATGGTACCATAATGTACCTTTAAAAAAGGCAAATTTGTCCTTTTAAGGGTACTGCCCCAGTGACAAGCCTTTTGTACCTTGTGATGGCAAATTTGTACTCCATACAGCACATTAAAAAAGCCAGAATGCTGTTTATCACATTTATTAAACATTCAAAATCATTACATTCTCACAGGATGAATGTTTCTTACATCACAATGCCATAACAGCGCAATTTCACACTAAAAAAAAAATAAAACCTATACTCAAAATTGTAAACAGCAATAATCAAAAAGCATTTTTTTTCCAACAGTACACATTTCATTAATTGAAAAATTTTATTACAAACTTTAATTTTGTAAAATGTTTTATAAAATTTTAAACAGCAATACTATAAAGCTTAATATATTTTTAAAAATCTAAATCAGTACATGCTATTTCACTATCTTTTTTTTTACCATGTAATAAAACATTAAGGATAAAGTCATTTAACTTTTCAAAACAGCACTACTGTTACTTTTTTACTACATTCTACATTTTCTAAAAACAGTTTTGAACATCAATAATCACAAAGCAATATTTTCCAGTCCACATTTCATTAATTGTAACTTTATACCCTTAAAACATTTTTATCACAAACACACATTTCACCAAACACAGTTACACATTTAATCTGAAAGTCCATCTCTTGCCCTGGTGGGGGTGATAACAGGGGTGCCATTGAGTGTTACAATGGGGGAATTAATGAAGAATATCAAGGGAGCAAAAGTTGTGAGTGTCCAAAGGATGAAAACATCAAGAGATGGAGAGGTAAAGGACACAGAAACTGTATCAATAGAATTTGAGGAAGAAATCCTGCCAAAAAAAGTATACTTAGGATTCATGAATTATCCAGTGAGGATGTTTATTCCAAAACCATTAAGGTGTTATAAATGTCAAAGGTTTGGTCACACTGCAATGAACTGTAATAGGCAGAGAAGATGTGCTAGATGTGGAGGGGACCATGATTATGGAAAACGGGAATCAGGGGTACCACCAAAGTGTTGTAATTGTGGAGGAACCCACAATGTGCCATTTAGTGGATGTGAAGTTATGAGATGGGAGATTAACATTCAAAAGGTGAGAATGCAAAAAAGAATAACATATGCAGAAGCTGTCAAGGTTTCAGGGGAAAAAGATAATAAGCGACATGAAGAGGTAGGTGTGGAGACACTAGAGCAAAGGCAAAGTAGCTTTGAAGGAGTGTTTGTGAAAAAAACTGATTTAGTCACATTCATAGCAGGAGTGATAAATAGCACGGCAGAAGTAAAATCTAAAAATGACAAAATTCAGTTGGTGGTTAAAGCAGCAGTCAATCATTTGAGATTAACTGGACTGACATGGGAAGAAGTGAGGGAGACCCTTACTAATCAGTCAAGTCAAGAGTCACCATGGGTTGGTTAACAATATTAATGGTTATTATTCTACAATGGAATGCAAGGAGCTTACTGGCTAATGGACAAGATTTTAAACATTTTTTGAATGAGTTAAATGAGAAACCAGATGTAATTTGCATTCAAGAATCCTGGTTGAAGCCAAATCTAGATTTTGTGATCCATGGGTATACAATAATTAGAAGAGATAGGAATTCTGGGGAGGGGGGAGGGGGGGGGGGGGTGTGTTATATTAAGGCGGGTGTATCATATAGATTATTGGGCAAAGGGGATGATCAAGAGTATATAGTGGTGGAGGTGTGGGAAAGGGGGGAGGGAATTAGTATTATTAATTACTATAACCCATGTAAGAGGTTGGAGCTGGACAAGCTTCTAAGATAGACAAAAAATTATCTGGTGTGCAGATTTTAATGCTTATAGCTCGGTATGGGGAAGTGTACATACAGATACTAATTGTAAAATAATTGAAGAATTGATGGAAGAAAGAGAATTGGTGTGCTTAAATGATGGAAGAGAAACTAGAATAAATGTTTCAACAGGGAAAGAGTCTGTTTTAGACATAACATTAGTATCTAGTGTGTTGGCTGGAAATACAAATTGGGAAGGGTTGACAGCAACAACAGTGGGAAGTGATCACTACCCTGTCTTGTGCTTAGTGGGAGAGAAATTGGAAGGAGGAACAGAAGATATAATTTCTAGGTGGAATTTTGGTAAAGCTGATTGGGAAAGGTTTAAGAAATCATGTGATGATGCAATGGTTAAGGTTGAGGTGGCAGGAAGTATAGATGATGTTAACAATCAGATAACCTCTGCAATTATTATGGCAGCAGAGGAAGCTATACCTAAGAGGAGAAACATGGCAAATCGAAAATTGGTACCTTGGTGGAATGAAGAATGTCAACAGGCAGTAAGGGACAGAAATAAAGCGTTCAGGAAGCTTAAAAGAACACATAATGTGCAAAATCTAATACAATACAAGAAGGAACAAGCAATAGTTAGAAGGAAAATTCGCCAAGCAAAGAGGAGTAGTTGGAGAAATTTCTGTGATGAAATAGGTAGAACTACGCCAGTGGGGGAAGTTTGGGGAATGATTAAAAGAATGGGGGGAGACAGGAGGAAGCGGGAATATCCAGTTATGGTATCTGAAGGAGAAACTGCAGTTTCTAATAAGGAGAAGGCTGAGATGTTGGCCAAATCATTTACAAGGGTTCATAGTTCAGAAAATCAGTCAGATGTTGAGAGGAGTAGGAGATCTATAACTTTAAATCAGCATCTTAATGAAGTGAATAGGAAGGAAGAAACTGGAAGTAAGTTAGATGAGCCATTTACTATGGCTGAATTGATGAGAGCAATAAAGAGGGCAAAACATACTTCCCCAGGGAAAGATCAAGTGTGTTATTTGATGTTAAAACGGTTCGGGGAAGAATCATTGTTGAAGCTTCTTGAGATATATAATAAAATATGGAAAGAGGGGAAGTTACCAGCGATAGTGATACCAATAAGAAAACCGGGTAAAGATCCAACTAATCCTATTAGTTACAGACCAATAGCGCTCACATCCAATTTATGTAAAATCATGGAAAGGATGATAGCGGATAGACTAAATTATTTCCTTGAAAAAAGAGGAATGCTGGCTAAATGTCAAAGTGGATTTAGGAAGAAGCACAATTGATTCAGTGGTGAGATTGGAGACTGAAATAAGAAAGGCGCAAGCAAATAGAGAGTCAGTAATTGCAGTATTTTTTGACATAGAAAAAGCCTACGATATGATGTGGAAGGAGGGGTTATTAATCAAATTAAGTAAGATAGGGGTTGAAGGAAGAGTGTTTAATTGGATAAGAGATTTTCTGTTTGGAAGGAAAATACAAATAAGGATTGGGGCAGAATTATCAGATAAATACATAGTTGATAATGGCACACCTCAAGGCAGTGTGATAAGTCCAATACTTTTCATTATTATGATTAATGACGTATTTGGAACAGTTCCAGAAGGTATAGGAAGTTCTTTGTTCGCAGACGATGGCGCGCTATGGAAGAAAGGAAGGAATATAGAATATGTTACTAGGAAAATACAGGAAGCAATTGATATAGTGGTGGAGTGGGGATATAAGTGGGGGTTTAGGTTTTCTATAGAAAAAAACTCTATAGAAAAGTCTTCTTCACAAGAAAAAGAATTCAGGAAGGACTAAAATTAAGAATGTATGGGAGAGATTTAGAGAAAGTTGGAACTTTTAAATTTCTTGGAATTAATTTGGATTCACGTTTGACATTTGCAGAACATATCAGGAGAATTGAAGAAAAGTGCAAAAGAGTAATAAATGTAATGAGATGTTTGAGGGGAAAAGTTTGGGGTGCAAGTAGATTAGCAATGAAGAAAATATATGTGGCCCTAATCCGTTCAGTGTTAGATTATGGATGTGTGGTTTTTGGTTCTGCAGCTCAATCTCTGTTAAAAAAGCTTGATGTTATCCAGGCACAGGCCTTGAGGCTGTGTTGTGCAGCTTTTAAGACTACCCCAGTATCAGCATTACAGGTAGAAATGGGAGAATGTCCTTTAGAGCTAAGAAGGAAGCAGTTGATGGTAAATTATTGGGCAGGACTACAGGGGCATAATGATTCTCATCCTACTAAGGCAATGTTACAGGAGAGCTGGGAATATGGGAAAAAGAAAAGTGAAAACTTTGGTAGGATTGGGAATGACACCGCTAAAGAATTAGGAGTTTTTAATTTGAGGGTAAGTTGCACAGTTGTTTATCCAGAGGTGGCTCCCTGGAAGTTAGTTTGGCCTGAGGTCGATTGGTTTGTGTTGGAGGAAAGAAGGAGGGCAAAGGAAGGTATAAATCTAAAAATGGTGTTCAACAATCGGATAGCAGAAAAGTATAATGATTACATGCAGGTTTATACAGATGGCGCTAAGGAACCAGAGACAGAAGTAACAGGGTTGAGTGTGGTGGTTCCAAGTAAAGGAATTGGAATTATTAGAAGAACCTCTAATATGTTCGGGGTTTATACAGTGGAAATGCTGGCAATATTAATCGCTTTACGGTGGGTGGAAAAGACAGGGCAGCATAAAGTTTTAGTTTGTTCAGATTCATCGTCCGTGTTAGCAAGTATAAGGTCATTTTATTCAAAAAGTCGGCAAGACATACTATATGAAGTCCTACAGTCAGTCACAAGAATATTTAATCAAGGAAGGCAAATACAATTTGTGTGGGTTCCAGGACATGAAGGGATAAGGGGAAATGAACTGGCAGATAAATTAGCCAAGACAGCATTATTAAAAGGAAATATAGAAATGCAAGTGAGTATCAGCAAAGCAGAGGTTAAAAGTGTGATATGGAAGACAGTAAATCAAATGTGGCAAGAGAGGTGGGATAGAGAGGGAAAAGGAAGGCATTTATATCAAATCCAGAGGGATGTTAAGTGTACAGTGATTGGAAGTGGAAATAGCAGAGAGGAAACGGTCATCTCTAGGTTAAGATTGGAAAGTGAAAGTGAAAGTGAAAGTGAAGTGACATTCAGCCAAGTATGGTGACCCATACTCAGAATTTGTGCTCTGCATTTAACCCATCCGAAATGCGCACACACAGAGCAGTGAACACACACACACACACTGTGAGCACACACCCGGAGCAGTGGGCAGCCATTTATGCTGCGGCGCCCGGGGAGCAGTTGGGGGTTCGATGCCTTGCTCAAGGGCACCTAAGTCGTGGTATTGAAGGTGGAGAGAGAACTGTACATGCACTCCCCCCACCCACAATTCCGTCCGGCCCGAGACTAGAACCCACAGCCCTTCGATTGGGAGTCCAACCCTCTAACCATTAGGCCACGACTTCCCCAAGGGACATTGTGACTTCCCCAAGGGACATCGTGTCCCAAGGGACACGACTACCATGGGACAGTGTTTATTAAATAAAACACTAAAGTTAATAGGTAAACATGACACGGGATTGTGTGAAGTGTGCAAGGAAGAGGAGTCAGTGGAGCATGTGGTCTTGAGGTGCAGCAGGTATGATGTTCAGAGAGAGATGATGAGGAATAAGTTGAGAGAGACAGAGGTTCAGGACATGACATTAAAAGGGCTATTGAGCACTCAACATAGGGCACAGACCAGAATTCTGATGAGTTTCTTAAGGGACACAGGGGTTTATAATAGAGAGTGAAGAGTCAGAGGAGTATTGAGGAAGGTTATAACTTTTATTATTCCTTTTATTATAATTATTTTTATTTTTATTATTATAATTATAATTATTATTAGTAGTAATATAATAGAGTAGAATAATGGTGAAGTGTGTGGATCTATATGATAGGGGAGTAGGAGGGAATGGGGTAAATTAATATATGAACCTGTTTTTCTGATCCACACTCCGGAGCAGAGGGTGGCGGTAATGCACCAATTATGACGGGGTGAGGGAGGAGAGAGGAGACTCACCTGCCAACAGCTTGCTTTTCTTTTCTTGTCTTTCTTAATTGGAATTTATGGTTGTTTTTTGTTGTTTTCATATCTTGAAGTGTCTTGTTAGTTTCTGTTTATCATAGTTTGGTAATCTTTTGTAGAAGTATTTTGGTGTTTATTCCGTTACGATACAAGTTTTCTTAGTTTTGTTTATTTAAATAAATGTTCTAGCCTTTCATTTAGGTCTCACGTATCCTTCTTTGTTATGCAACCCTTTTATCTGAGTTCTAAAGAGGGGTTCGTAACATAAATTGGGGGCTTGTCCGAGATTAATTTGTTTAATTGATTTGTGTAAGCAGAAGATTATGTTGGTGGTGGGGCTGAGCGATCTCCGGGTAGGCAGAGTAAACCAGGGGGACCGTGTTTAGCGCCGGTTCTCGCTACGGTTTACTGATTTATTATTTTCTTTATTATGTTAGTTTGTTATTTTTGGAGGTATTCCGGGGGAGAGGCTTTCCTCTCAACTGGTACCCTCTGAAGATTAGAGAGGCCTTAGTTAGGTCTTGGTTAGGTAGGTGTAGGTCCGGAGACATTTAAAGCCTTTAGCTACCATTTTTTCTCATGTTAATTTTCTGCTCATCAATTTACCATGGCGACGTTTGATGTAAACGAGTTTATAAATCAACCTAATATTGTGGTGTTAGAAACGTGTAGAAAGGACGATTTGATCCTTATTGCTCAACATTTTGAAATACCTGTTTCTAGAACATTGCTTAAGAAAGACTTAAAAGCTTGTTTGGTAGCTGGTTTAATTAGTAAAAGGGTGTTGCCTTTGGTGGAGGATGTTCCTACATCAGCAGAATTTGTTGCAGCTGTAATGGATAAAGAGGAACAAGCTCCACCGTGTCCTCCTACCTCGCGGTGTTCTCTTGTTGGCGATCCAGTTACTCCGGGTACCAGTGGTGGTGCAAAGGTAGGACCACCTCTTTCTTTGCCTAAATTCGAACCTTTTTCTCTCTCTACCGAAGCATCCCCCGCAGATCGTGGAGATTTGCGTTTAAAATTACGGTTGGCTCGATTACAGTTTGAGACGCAAGACAAAGTTCAAGCACGGAAGGATGAATTACAGCATCAGCTCGAGTTGCACCGTGTTGACGCGGAGATGAAAGTCAAAATGCGGCAGATAGAGTTGCAGGCTGTTCGAGACTATCCAGAAAGATCTAAAAAATCATCTGCATTTGAAGGTAGGGATAGTTCCGAGCATAAAGCAGCTGTGGTAGTGTTAAATGATCCTGTTAGGTCTACAGCTGACTCTATATCTGTGTTAACAGATTCTGTAAATGCTCATTCGTCTTCTCCGTTTAATGTGGCAAAGAACATGGCGATAGTTCCACCATTTCGTGAGAAAGAAGTTGAGGCTTATTTTCAGGCATTTGAGCGAATAGCTTTAGCTTTGAAGTGGCCAACTGAGGTCTGGTCATTAATGTTACGGTGCAAGTTTACAGGGAATGCTCAAGAAGTTTGTGCTTCTCTTTCTTTAGAAGAAAGCGTTCAATATGAGACGGTGAAAAATGCGATTCTCCGTGCCTATGAGCTAGTGCCTGAACATTATAGACAACAGTTTCGTACCATGAAAAAATCTGCTTCCCAGACATATGTCGAGTTTACCCGCGAGAAGGGTATACTTTTTGATCGATGGATAAAAGCGTGTAAAGTCAAGGACTATCAATCTTTGTGTGAACTTTTGCTCATTGAGGAGTTCAAGAATTGTGTTCCTGAGCGTACTGTTTTGTACCTAAATGAACAGAAGGTTAGTACTGTGCAACAAGCGGCTGTTCTGGCAGACGAGTATGCATTAATTCATAAACCTGTGTTTGTAAAGCGTCCGAGGGATTTAATGGGACATATTTCACAAAGGGAGAATGAAGATAATTCTTTTGACTTTAAAGTCAGCCCTAATTCATCGAGCCCGAAAACTCGGAAGGAATGTGGCTATTGTCACAAAATGGGACATATTCTTGCTGAGTGTCGAATTTTAAAACGAAAGCAAGAGCGTCAGGATGGTTCAATTCAACCTCGCGGGTCAGTTTTAGTAAAAGTTGTGTCTCAGCAGCCCACGTCTTTTGTAGCGCCTGATGAGTGTGTTCAACCTTTTGTGTTTGAGGGTTATGTATCGTTGACTGGTCGTGCGGAGGATCAGAAGGCTGTGAGGATTTTGCGGGATACGGGGGGATCCCAGTCCTTTATACTGTCCGACATTTTGCCTTTGTCCGCGGAGTCCGCATGTGATACTAGTACTATTGTACAGGGTATAGAAATGGGTTTTGTAACTGTACCTCTTTATCGTGTCTGGGTGTCGTCTGATTTAGTCTCTGGATGTTTTAATGTAGCGGCTCGTTCTTCCCTACCTGTGAGAGGTATTGATTTTATTATGGGAAATGATCTCGCTGGAGGCAAAGTAATGCCAGTTGTGCATGTTGTTAATACTCCATGTATTGATCAACAACCTGATGCACTTGCACAACATTTTCCAAATGTTTTTGCTTCTAGTGTAGTTACGACGCGCGCTCAGGGAAAAAGTTTCGCGAAGGAGAATGAAGTGAATTTGGGTGAGTCTGTTTTTTCAGAGATGTTTGAGAGAAATAAACTTTCTGAAGATTTGGATGTTAACCCAATCAAAAAGTCTGTTTGTCCAGATCCTGACGTATTTTTGCCTATTTCGTGTGATGTTCTTATTGAGGCTCAGAAAAGTGATCCTACATTAGAGAAGTGTCGTCTCAGTGCGGACAGTGAAAAGTCACCGTCGCATAACCATCAGTTTTATTGGAACAACACTGTGTTAATGCGTAAATGGAATGCTCGATTATCGAGTGATGAAAATTCAGACGATTGGAATGTGGTCCATCAGATTGTGGTACCCTCGAAATTTTGACAGCATATTTTGAGTCTGACACATGATCATCCTTGGTCTGGGCACCTCGGTATAACGAAGACGTATAATCGGGTGCTCCAACACTTCTTCTGGCCTGGCTTGAAGACTGATGTGTCTCAGTATTGTAAAACTTGCCATACATGTCAAGTAGTAGGAAAGCCCAATCAGATGGTGCCACCTGCTCCACTCCGTCCTATTCCGGCTGTGGGTGAACCTTTTGAACGCTTCCTTATAGATTGTGTTGGTCCACTTCCGCGAACTAAATCTGGTTCTCAGTATATTTTAACAATTATGTGCACTGTCTCACGATTTCCGGAAGCAATACCATTACGGAATATAACTGCCAAATCCATCACCAAAGCTCTAACCAAATTTTTCACAACTTTCGGATTGCCGAAAATTGTTCAAACAGATCAAGGTACAAATTTTTTGTCTAAAATATTCCGAAATGTGTTGAAAGCCTTGACCGTGTCACATGTCACCTCCAGTGCCTATCATCCAGAATCGCAGGGGGCTCTGGAGCGGTGGTATCAGACACTGAAATCCAGTCTGCGAAAATATTGCCTGGAGGCGGGGAATGAGTGGGATGATGGAGTCCCTTTGGTTTTATTTGCTTTGCGTGAAGCGCGACAAGAGTCACTTGGTTTTAGTCCTTCTGAATTGGTCTTTGGGCATAATGTACGGGGTCCTTTAAAAGTACTGAAAGACAAAAATTTTTGTTACCGGTTCAACTGAGAAACGTAATGTGCTCGATTTTGTTTCTCGTACTTGTGAACGGTTACAAAAGGCTTGTGCTGTCACAAAAGAAGCTCTTTCTCGCTCTCAAAAGAAAATGAAACGTTGTTTCGACAAGCAGGCGGTGGTGCGGAAGTTTGAGCCTGGAGAAAGAGTATTGGTGTTGCTCCCTTCACCTGGTTCTGCACTAGCTGCACGTTTTGCAGGTCCTTATTTGATTAAGAGTAAGCTGAGTGACACTGATTATATAGTTCATACCCCAGAACGACGACGGAAGACACGTTTGTGTCATGTGAATATGTTGAAATCATATAAGGCCCGAACTGAGAAAATTGAGGGGAGTAACGTGTCTGAATGTGAGAAACCGGTCAAACGTGGAGCGAGTGTCGTTGCTGTCCCATACAATGGATGCTGAGGTTGAAAATGTCCACGGAAATGTTAAATGGTGGCCACTTAAAGAATTGAGGTTTTAAGAGTTTTACCATCTCATTTATCTTATTTATCTAGCGACCAGCGTCAGGATGTGATTGACTTAGTAGAGAGTTATCCTAACCTGTTTAGTGATGTTCCGTCTGGAACTTCTGTCATCCAGCATGATATTGAAGTGGGTAACGCAGTTCCAATAAAACAGCATGCGTATCGCTGTCCCGTAGGTAAGAGGGAAATCATGAAATGTGAAGTGAACTATCGGGTCCAGAATGGTTTTGCCAAAAAGAGTAGTAGCCCTTGGAGTTCACCATGCATTTTGGTACCTAAAGCTGACGGTTCATTCCGTTTTTGTACTGATTTTCGCAAGGTGAATTCTGTTACTGTACCTGATGCATTTCCGTTGCCTCGTATAGAGGACTGTATTGATAATCTTGGCACAGCTCGGTACATTACGAAACTAGACCTTTTAAAAGGCTATTGGCAGGTGCCATTGACTGAACGTGCTTCTGACATTTCTGCCTTTGTGACTCCTGATTTCTTCTTTCAGTATATGCGGATGGCATTCGGGCTACGAAACGCACCAGCAACCTTTCAAAGATTAATGTCTATGGTTTTGGGTGATGTGCCAAACTGTACCATTTATCTTGATGACGTAGTCATTTATTCTTCTACGTGGATTGAGCACATTTCTACCTTGCACAATGTTTTTAGTCGATTGACAGCCACCTCCCTAACGTTAAATCTGATGAAATGCGATTTTGCAAAAGCCTCTGTTACCTATCTAGGAAAACAGGTTGGAAATGGTCAGGTACGTCCAGTAGACGCAAAAGTGACGGCTATTCTAGACTATCCTGTACCTACTACGAGGCGAGAGTTGCGCAGATTCTTAGGGATGGCTGGCTATTACAGGTGCTTCTGTAAGAATTTCTCGACTGTGGTCGCTCCTTTAACAAAGATGTGCAGTCCTAAGGTTGTTTTTAATTGGACTGATGAATGTCAAAGTGCTTTTCTTTGTGCAAAGTCTCTCCTTTGCAGTGCCCCGGTGTTGTCTGCTCCGGACCTAGCTCGTCCGTTCAAGCTTGAGGTAGACGCCAGCGCGACCGGAGTTGGAGCTGTCCTGCTTCAGAGTGGTGCTGATGGCATATCCCATCCAGTGTCCTATTTTTCTTCTAAATTCAATCGTCATCAGTTGAATTATTCTACTATCGAGAAGGAACTCTGGCTATGTTGCTTGCTTTGCAGCACTTCGACGTGTATGTTGGATATAGCTCTACTCCCGTCATCGTCTAAACTGATCATAATCCGCTGTTTTTTTTTTAAATAAAATGTACAACCATAACCAGCATTTGGTGCGTTGGGCGTTAATGGCTGAATGTTATTTTCTTGAGATTCATCACAAGAAAGGAAGTGAAAATGCCGTGGCAGATGTCCTTTCCCGGGGCTAGGTAAACGTATAATGAAATTTCTATGTCTGGGTTGGTGTAACTCCTATTTGCTAATACTGTAGCTTCACTCAGAACCTCATTCTTTTAAGTGTGGGAGTGTTACGGCTTGTGCCTTGTGAGTTTCTTATCTACAATGTCCTGATTTTTCTTTCTTTTTCTGCGTCTTGAGTTTGATTGCTAGGTCTGCCCCGTGCACCTGCGCGTCGTTGTACACCTTCGACTCATCGTACTCGTTGGTGAACGACGCTATTAAGGACGCTGAAGCAGAGCATGACGGGGTGAGGGAGGAGAGAGGAGACTCACCTGCCAACAGCTTGCTTTTCTTTTCTTGTCTTTCTTAATTGGAATTTATGGTTGTTTTTTGTTGTTTTCATATCTTGAAGTGTCTTGTTGTTAGTTTCTGTTTATCATAGTTTGGTAATCTTTTGTAGAAGTATTTTGGTGTTTATTCCATTATGATAGGTGTTTTCTTAGTTTTGTTTATTTAAATAAATGTTCTAGCCTTTCATTTAGGTCTCACGTATCCTTTATGTTATGCAACCCTTTTCTCTGAGTTCTAAAGAGGGGTTCGTAACAGTGAACTTTTACTGCGTATGCATGGAAGTGTGAATCATACGATACTGGTATTAAAAACTTCCCACACAGAAATCATACAGTATTGACATTTGTAGCACAGAATATTAATTATTTGGTTGACCATTATTGGAAGGGGCTTGCCACCCACCTTAGTAATCTTTGCTATGGCATGCTTCAAGAAGGTCAGTATATTCTTCATGCAGGGTGTACTGTATATGCCAAGTTGAAAACGTAGTAAGCACTGAAGGCTGAAATTATCCTTTCTTCAAATCATATTTTCCTGCACACCTCCAGACCATCCACTTTGACAAAGACTTGAACCCTCTTGGAGAAAGCCATTTTCCAGGCAGTTTCTACGAACTGTATGGTTGGGTATGGAGTATCAGCATCACACTGTGAAAAGAAAATGTTGAACATCTATCAGTAAAACAAGGCAACATTTATCAGAACTGCATAACCAGACCTGTATCAGAGTATTACAAAGTGAGAGTTTAACATAGGCGCGTGGGAAGTGAGGGTGCTGCAGCACCCGGTTTTATTTTTTGGACAACTTTTTAACTGTTGGGAATAATAATAAAAAACTCTCCTTTTTGGCAGACACACCAGCCTCACCCACCAATGTGTGACTTTTTTTTTTTGTCATATAATTTGTGATTACATAATTTGTTCTTATTTTATTACTGTTTAATTTAATACGTTAGAGAATATTTTCCCCTACATTAGATTAGTATTTTTATAGACTTTTTTTGTTTTATTAAACTTATTTCCTAGTAAAATTACTATATTGCCATATATTATTATTGTGAAACAAAATTACTCGTATTGTGATGCAAGACGTTGGTCATATCGGCTACTGCTAGATCACAGTTTCTCATGGGGATACTGCATGGGCATGAAGTACAAATTTCCAACAATTATATTTGTGGAGCACCTCTACTTTTAATTAACAAAACTATTAGTTCTTAAAAACAGCTCAGAAAAAGATCACAAAATCAATATGTTTTATGTCAATACCTGGTAGATCTTCTGCAAGCATCTCTTCTTTTGCTTCTTAGTAGACTTTGGCCAATGGAGAATTTCTTTGAACAAGCTCAAGCTCCTTTGGCACAATACTGGTTAAGCCGTCCTTGAAGCTCTTGCTTAAACTGACAGTTGAATGTATTCAGTCAGCTTCATCACACAACTGAAAACTGACAGAAAGATACAGTTAATCGTTTACATTAACTAAAAACAAATCTGACATTTTAATATTCTTTTGTTGCCATTTCTCTTCAGTAATATCACTGTAGAAATATTTCTAAGCGTGAATGCACATATATTGGATCACCTGAAGGTTTAGAAAATTACAATGTTTTTACAAAAGAGTTATAACTGTGAATGATCATTTTAGCATTCTGTTTGTTTATATCGCCATTCAGCATTTATTTTAACCTAAAAACCCATTTAAAATCTGTGAAATCACTGACCCCTGAGGGCGTTTTTAAGAAAGGGTATTTCTTAAGTATATCCTCCACAGTAATTCCACCTCTTACCTCCCTTCTTCACCACACAAACGTTCACTGCAAGTTGTCTGGTCGCACTTTGCTGGACTGGATATTGCCTATTGGATCAAATTCCATAAAAATTCCATGAGTAATTATACAAATCAGTCATTACATCTCAAATCAACCAAATTTCAGAAACTTCCCTTCATCCGTCGTTCCCAGAGATGTATAAAGTACTAGATACCCATACTTGAGTAAAAGATCAAGTGCTCTATCAAAAAAGTGACTTGAGTAGAAGTTGAAGTGCTCTTTAAGCACCACACTTAAGTAGAAGTACTAAAGTATTCAACATTTTTTTGTACTTAAGTATTGCAAGTAGTCTATTTTAAAATTTACTACTCAAGTACTGAAAGTAAAAGTACAAGTATTGTGTTATGTAGTTGTTAAAGAAAGTAGTCAAAAGTTTGAACATATTGTTTTTACTATTTCAAATGATTAACCTAAAGGACAATCACAATTCCTTTGACTGTAACTTTTTGTAAACAAAAAACAGATTAAAGGGTTATTTCGCCCAATTTGCAAAATTATGTCATTAATAACTTACCGTCATGTTGTTTCAAACATGTAAGACCTCCGTTTATCTTTGAAACACAGTTTAAGATATTTTAGATTTAGTCTGAGAGCTCCCAGTCCCTCCATTGAAGCTGTGTGTATGGTAACAGTTACACTGTCCATGTCCAGAAAGGTAAGAAAAACATCTTCAAAGTAGTCCATGTGACATCAGAGGGTAAGTTAAATATATAAAAATAGCAAAAACAACGACATTATTCAGCATTGTCTTCTCTTCCGTATCTGTTGTAAGGCAGTTCAAAACAAAGCAGTTTGTGATATCCGGTTCGTGAATGAATCATTCGATGTAACCGGATATTTTTGAAACAGTTCACCAAATCGAAATGAATTGTTTTAAACGGTTCGCATCTCCAATACGCATTAATCCACAAATGACCTAAGCTGTTAACTTTTTTAATGTGGCTGACACTCTGAGTTAAAACAAACCAATATCCCGGAGTGATTCATGCACTCAAACAGTACACTGACTGAACTGATGTGAAGAGAGAACTGAAGATGAACACCGAGCAGAGCCAGATAACGGACAACTGACTCGTTCACGAGTCAAGAACCGTTGCTGAGTCCCAATTCGCATACTATCCATCCTAAATAGTATGCGAAACTAGAATTAGTACGTCCCAAATCGTAGTATGTTGAAAAGAGTATTCCAAAGATACCCGGATGGTCTACTATTTCCGGTTAGAATTCGAAGTGCAGATCAATGCACACTCTAAGTGCTAATATTGCCCACAACCCATTGCGTGCGGGAGGGATGAGCTTTGCGGTGATGTAAACATGGCAGCCGGGTGCAGCAGCGGAGATGCGCCCTCAGCTTTTAAGTGTAAGAATTCAAATGTTTAACCCTAATTAAAGTTATATTTTATTTCGTTACACACATTGCACATGAACGTCAGAACCAGTCACCTCACAAACGACCTGCATTTGGTTCTAAGACCACGCAGCCCTGCTTCTTCACTCGTCAACTTGGTAGAAGAACACATTGTAAAATGCATTGTGAAAAAAAACGATGAGAAAAAAAGATGGGAATAGTAAATAAAATTTTACTGGACATAAAGAATGAATGAAACGTTAACAGTTGTGGTGTGCATAACTAGGCAAACACGTTGTCGGTCATGTTGCATGAAGTCATCGAAGTATGTCCCAGAACGTGCATACTCTTTTGCTACACACTCAAAAGTATATACTTTTTCCTCACAAAAAAAGTACATACTTTTAGGTCGTAGTATAAGTAGGCGAATTGGGACTCAGCACGTTTCTATCAGACACGTCCGAATCGAGAACCGATGAGCTGATGATACTGCGCATGTGTAATTCAGCGTGAAGCAGACCGACACACAGAATGCTAGACCGAACTGATTCTTTTGGTGATTGATTCTGAACTGATTCTGTGCTAATGTTACGAGCCCAGGTAAACCGAAGGCTTGCAATCATCGCCAATGAAGGCAATACGTCGAGCGCAAAAGAACCGGTGAACTGTTTTCTTCAACCGGTTTATTGAATCGAACTGTTAGAAAGAACTACTGGTGATCCGGAAACCGATGCAACCGGTTCTTGACTCGTGAACGAGTCATTATCTGAATCGGTTCGGTGTTCATCTCTCTTAACAGCAGTTCAGTCAGCACGCACAGTCTTCTTAATCGCTTGATTGGCTCAATGATGTGCCAGCTTCATCAAACCTGCCATCTACAGTTCTGGCAGTGGTAATGTGGGTAACGAGTAACGATGCAGCACATAAAAAAAATAACGGAGTAAAAGTATTAAACTCATCGAAAATATGTACTGAAGTAAAAGTGGAAGTAGGGGGAAAAAATAGTACTCCAAAGTACAGATACCGACTTTTAGTACTTAAGTACAGTAGTGAAGTAGTTCTACTTCGTTACTATACATCTCTGGTCGTTCCAGCCCTAACGTAACTGCATCATATATTATAAATATAAAAACTCCACATTTTGAATGTGTAGCACATCATGTAAACTGACTTTCTTTGTGTGTGCTGCTTTGTCACCCTGCTTTCTAAGATATCTGCATCAGTCAATCAATCAAATATAGGACAAATATAATACACAATACTCAATGTTATACTTACATTTCTGATGTGGAAGTTTGTTGATGGGATTCTGCTGGCACGGATTCTAGTGTTATTGTTACCATCTTGTGACACAAATTTGTTAAACTTGGCCTGTTTTTTAAAGGAGCCATGAAATAAATGAGATCATGTTCTCCGTGAGATCACACTCTGCTGTTTCCCCATCCACTTCATTTTCTGAAAAAAAAAAGAATCATCACTGTAAGCTTGAGGTTAACAGCAAAAATTACAATACAATATATTTTTGAATTGACATTCATCAGTATAAAAAAAAACAATACTTAAATTTAGAAAAATACACAATAACTGTATGTATTCACTCAGAAAAGGTAAAAAAACTTATGCAAAAGGTACAGAATCTTAAAAGTACTAATATGTACACTAACAGAGAATTATTTTTTTTCTGAAAGTGTACAATTAGAAGCAATATTATTTCAATTAGCAGCTCAAAGACTAGAAGACCAGTTCTGATAAATAATGATTCACTTGACTTGCTGTCCTTGGAAAGGCTCAAAGCCGATGCACGCCTCGATCTCCGAGGTACAGTTGATCGCTCGTGATGACTGACGGACTGAGGACTAACGTTAAATGATTAGGACTCTCCTTGACTTATATTTAGAGGTGTGTGTGTGTACCAAGTAAAACTGATAAAAATCAACACGAATGATATTCGTAAATTATATAATTTCAGACTGACTAGGAGTAACGTAGCGTTCACTCGCGTCAGGAGTGAACACGGGTAACGTAATGTTAACACAGTCCCAGCTAACACAGTTACGTTGTGACGACGTAACTGGACCAGACCATATTCGTTGCAGCGACGTCCCAAATAACGTTCCAGCGACGTAACTTTGTGATTCCCATATCCGTCGTGGCGACGTTATAGTGGAACGTCGCTGGAACGTGAGGAGTACGTCCCAGCGACCGAACTGGCACGTTATGAGAACGTTACTACAAAGTACCATATTGGTCGCAGCGACGTATCATATAACGTTCTAGTGACGTAACTTTGCGATTCCCATATCCGTCGTGGCGACGTTATACTGGAACGTTGCTGGAACGTGATGAGTATGTCCCAGCGACCAAACTGACACGTTATGAGGACGTTCCTATAAAATACCATATTGGTCTCAGCGACGTACCACATAACGTTCCAGTGACGTAACTTTGTGATTCCCATATCCGTCGTGGCGACGTTATACTGGAACGTCGCTGGAACGTGATGAGTATGTCCTGACGACCAAACTGGCACGTTATGAGGACGTGACATTACAGGATCATATTGGTAATTCATATTTTCACCTCACCATTACCTTGAAATACATAAAGAACTAATAAACTCAATCCATCTCTGGTGCAAAAAATAAACCTTATGAAATCTAATTGTAATCTAATTATAGGGGATTCATAGTTAATACATTAATTACATACATGCAATGCAAACAAATACAAAAACATTACATTCTAATATAAAATAGACAAAAACACACTGCATTCATTCACAAATCAATATTTATTCAGCACTACTTTGTATAAAAACATTTTGAACATCGCACCTGTTCTTTAAACATGCAAAATGTTACTAAGTTATGAGCACAGAAAACTAAACACATCAATTCATAGATTACACAATATAAACAATAGAGAATTTTTGTCTTAAAGATGGGGAGATGGTTAATGACGTTATTAGTGAATATAAAAAATAATTATCAGTAAACTTATTGATACAACATAATTTAGTGCAACGAAAAATACATGATAAATAGATATGAAACAATTCAGCAGATACTGCACCGAGATACTGCACAAAGTAAAACTGTGAGCGTCGTATGAGGCTCCTGGTATAAATGTCTGGTGGTGATGTGCTTTAATTACACGACATGCAGGAAAAAATTTAGGCTAATTCATGCGCACGATTTTCTATTTCATTCCCTCGATTTGCTAAAACGTGTACACTATTTATACATCAAGAGAACGAATTAGTAAATTGTGCATACGATTTAGCAAATCAATGAAATGTAAAAGCAATCGTGCACGTTTTAGTACATAGAGGGAACGAATTAGTAAATCATGGACATGATTTCTTTCTTTTTCTTGCATGTCATGATCAGGGCTCTGTGCTCACTATCAGAGGATAAACCTAAACAATAAAGCAATTACCAAAGAACCATAATTTTTGAGCTTCTCAGAAGAAAAACATACATAAAGCGTAAAGATATGAAAAATGAACAATATAGAGATTTCTAGCATCTCTCCTGTATTATTTGTCCCACCCGAAAAAACAAAGTTTTTTAAGAAAATGAGCATATCGACTTTCTCAGAAGAATCTGTGATCTGTGATTACTGACTGTGGAGATGACTCTTTCAGACAGTGCTGAGGAGGCAGAGTTAGGTGCAGGACAGCCGATAGAGAAGAGGAAGAGGGTGTTTCTTACCCCAGCAGCAGAAGACAGGCTCTTCTGAGGGAAGGACAGGAGGCTCGATGCAGTGTTTTGCTGTAGAACAAGGCTTCTTCTCAGCACCTGATCTTCTTCAGGAAAGAGTTCCTCTAGTGTAGAGTCAGACACTCAGACTTCTTGCAAACTGGAATCTTTTAATAACATTTAGCATATTATTGTAGTCATGTTCATTGTTTTTATTATAACACATGGCAAGCTTATAGAAAATTGTTAAACGTGTTCTTCCTCCTCCTCTTCATCCTGGACCTGCACTGTCAACATCCTTCTCTGAGCTGAAAGGGAGGATCATCTTGTTAATGTTGCTCATGTATGTTCACAACCAGTCAAAAATCTGGAATCTTTTCTTTATGGTTTTCAAGAGAAGTCTCTTCTGCTCACCAAGGCTAGATTAATTTGATTAAAAAAAAAATTTAAATTGTAAAAAAAAAAAAAAAAAAAAAAACAGAAAGAAAGAAAGAAATAACAGTTTTCATACTCTTTTTTTGAATATACTTAAACATATTTATTGAAATAATTATGAGGCAAAGCTGAATTTTTCAGTAACTTTACTCCAGTCTTCAGTGTCACATGATCTTTTTCATATACTGATTTGCTGATCAGGAAACATTGCTGATTATCACAAATCAGTGCATTTACATGCACCTAATCACATTATTGCCACTATGATCAAAGTGTGCATCTGCTCATGACGTACATGAATGATGTGAATCACATCTGCAGTTAGCTTACTACGGTTGTTAGTTCCACTGAACTCTATTGGTAAAGAAGAAACTTGTGACCAAAGTTGGTTTTAGGGAAACGCACCGCATATTAGAAATGATGGGGAAGAAAACTTAGCATTTCTGGAAAGTTGAATTTTTTCTTCATTATTATTTTATAAAACACAAAGTTCAAAACATTGAAAAAAAGGTAATCTTTTGTAAAATTACAAAAGTCTTCTCTACCACTGGTTTTCAATTTTATGCATTCTTGCTATAAGCCACCCCCCCCCCACCCCCCCAAATAAAATAAATAAATAAAATAAATAATAAATAAATATAACTGTAGTGTAGACAAAATGTTTGGGCAGCACAACTGTTTCCAACACTGATAATAATCAGAAAAATGTATTGAGCAGTAAATCATCATATTAGAATGATTTCTGAAGATCATGTGACACTGAAGACTGGAGTAATTAATGCTGAAAATATAGCTGTGCATTATAGAAATAAATTAAACTTTTAAAATATATTTAAAACTTTTGACCAGCTGTGTACATTGCCACATTTAAATGAAAACTCAACTAAATAAACAAAGTAATAAACAAAGCACACATTCTCAAAGAACTTACATTCTGGTGATTACTTCCTTCCCTCACTGCTGTCAGATCCCTTCAGTCGTTCCCAGACCTCCTTGTTTTTAATCTTTCCCTCAAATCTACAGAAACAAACATCATTTTACAGACAATTTGGATAAGTCACGAATTACAATAGTTATATAACTATAATCACAATGCTAAATTATATATATATATATATATATATATATATATATATATATATATATATATATATATAATTATAAATATATATTGAATCGGCACACAAGTATCAGGATAGTATTGAATTGGCAGATTAGCGTATCATCCTATCATAGTTACTACAGTCAAAACAATGAAACTCTCTTCAAGAGCGCACAATAACTGATATTTAAAACTGTTAAAAGAAAAGGCTCAAAATATTGCACACATATAATACACAACAATATCTCTTCCTTTGGTGTTTTGAATATTTCTGTGAGTAATGCTACACGCTGTGACTCTGTGTTGCTTCAAGTGCATCATTCTGCGCACTGGTTGTGTTTACGCGATGCACGGTGAATAGGAGCCATACCCTTTCGTATTATAATACATTAGCACAATGAAAGATTCTTGTTCTGTCCCATCTACCACATGTTGCTGCCTTCATTACTGTGCTATAAATTTAAAAGAAATGTATTTTACACACACTTACATTATACACACACACACACATATATATATATATAGACGGTTTCAACGGCAACAACATAAACAAACGTTACTGCGCATGCGCGCTTTTGTGGACCTAACCTAACCGGTAGACTTCCAAATAGAATCAATAACAACAGCCAAGTCCCTCTAGAGTAGATATTTTTTGATAACAAACAAAAAATGTTTGCTGCGTGGATCAGGCGGACTTGATGAAAATGCAAATTCATCCTTTGCCAGCAGGAGATGTTTTAAAGCATAGACATAAAGTTGAGGTTTCCCCAGTAACAGCTGTAAACAAAGCAGAGCTACGCTCACACGCTGCTTTATCAGGCATATAACATGCAAATCTTCCTTCAGAAATACAGCGATATAAAAACACCTGTGCCTCGTTTTGATATTTAAACATATAAATGTTAGGAATTATTAAACGTGCAGTACGTAACGTTACTCATGTTTATTTAACGAAGCCTTTTTGAAAATCGATCAGTTTTAAAATTGTGGCGAGTCTCCAAAAATAAATAAATGTATGGGAAACATATCCCGCAGCACTACCACCTGAGCCCAACTTCAGTTTACTCATCACCTTGCCTTTAACTGTGTTTGTAGAAGGCACCGCAGCCAGACCGATATACACAACACATTTTGGAAGTTAACTTAGGTCCAGGCGCGTGCATCCGATGAAACTGTCTAATATATATATCTATATATATATCTATATATATATATATATATATATATATGTATATATATATATATATCAGTTTGAGACCAAAGGTTTGGACACACCTCATTTAAAGAGTTTTCTTTATTTTCATGACTATGAAAATTGTAGATTCACACTGAAGGCATCAAAACTATGAATTAACACATGTGGAATTATATATGGAATTATATACATAACAAAAAAAAAAAGTGTGAAACAACTGAAAATATGTCATATTGTAGGTTCTTCTTTTGCTTTGATTACTGCTTTGCACACTCTTGGCTTTCTCTTGATGAGCTTCAAGAGGTAGTCACCTGAAATGTTCTTCCAACAGTCTTGAAGGAGTTCCCCGAGAGATGCTTAGCACTTGTTGGCCCTTTGTCCTTCTGTCTGCGGTCCAGCTCACCCCTAAACCATCTCGATTGGGTTCAGGTCCGGTGACTGTGGAGGCCAGGTCATCATCACTCTCTTTCTTGGCCAAATAGCCCTTGATGCCTTCAGTGTGACTCTACAATTTTCATAGTCGATCAATAATTTAAACAACGATCGATCATGGAAATGATTGAAAATTGACATCCCTACACAGAAGTATAGAAAATTCTACATTGATTTAAATTTTTTTTTGCAAAAAACGACACTGATATCGGATCAGAATTACTGTCTCTTCTCATAGTGACAGCCAATCACATTCGTTTTCTGGTATTGCATGCACTCGATTGGCTTGCGTCTGCGCTAGGGTATTTGCATAGGATGTTCTGACTGGAGGACGGCTGCATTGGCGCTTGAGAAGTCTTCAACTTCTATTTAGAATTAATTTCTAGAATTAATTTCACCATCCTTGACGTCACTTCATTTAAAAGTAAACGAGAGGCGTTGACGCCCCGTGTGATGGGGCGTTATATGTCTGGGTACCGCTGCACAAATCTTTCAACCACGAGAAATGTAGTTGCAGCACGGCCTTACATCCAGGACAGCAGAATGGTCAGGATGACCTGAAACACATAACCAACTGAAATCAATTTAAAAGTATTAAGTCTTGCCTGAGTGATGCTGAAACAACCAGGTTTAGTTTTTCACCCAGGAGAAACTGCTTCCTGTGGAACAGTCTCCATGAAGAATGATCTCTTGATCCTGGATCCTTGCTGCCATCCACTCGGAGATGATTTGGAGGATATGTGGTTGTGTCTAAAGGGTAATGAATCAATGTTACAAGAATACTGATAGCAGCACTATTGATCCTGTACCTTATGTAAATGTTTTCAGTACTGAACAAGTCAGGAACCAAATTAGTACCAGTTCTTGAAACCCATCTCTACTTGTAATAGTTGTCTTGTTGCTGCTGCCCAGACTGTCTCTTCCCCTGATGATAAATATATGTGTTCATTTTAAAGCAATAAATAATACATTTAAATTACTAGGTGGTAACAAATATATTTCCTTATAAGGAACTCACTGAATCATGGACTCAACTGGTGGTTGTCAGGCCCTAAGAAAGTGAAAAATGTGTTTACTTTTTGTAAAACGAAAGTATCAGATCAATTTGAGAATTAAACTAGCATTAAAAAGCATGCATGTGAAAAACACCATTAACACCAATAATGAACAGATGACAGAATTTACAAGCCTGCCACTTGAGGGAGAAAAGGGGAAATTATTAATCCCACATAACGTTACACTGAACATGATTTCGGCAGCCTCGGTCTAATTAACGTTAAACTTTATATTTAACGTTCTATCGGTTTATATTCAAGTTCACAGCATGGCTAGCATGAGCATCATCAAGCTCGAGCAGCAGACATTCAAACAAACTAATTAACGTTACTACGGTTAAAAATTAAATTATTAGAAAGTTAACACTGTATAGTTTATAGTGATAAATTTCAAATAATTTAAACTAGGTAAGGTTATATTCGATTTTAACAGTTACCGTTACCTTAGACCACCTCTGAGACTGCTTTTGAGCTAATTAACCAAACAGAGCATTTATTTATTAAATTGAAAGAGAAAACCTACAAAAATACAAAACACTACTCCTCTTTGATGGCATTTAACGTTATATCAGTTAAAATCTATGAATAAAAGTAGATTTATAGGACTTACCTTTCCTCCGTGTCCGTCTGCTGAAGTTGACCGTTACAAAATGACGGGCACGCGCACGTCGCGCACCTCATTCAGAAAGTGACGTGCGCTGCTAGTTTAAGGTTTAAATGTTAATTTGTCCCGTACTCTCTTTCATTAACAAACATTATCACCATTTGCTAAGTAAATTGTTTATTTTATTGTTCTTAAACTGATGGCATATATATATATATAATTATTTTAACATGCTTGATTAATTTTTTTGTATATTTCCCAAAGAATATGCTGTTCAAATGGTATCTTAATAATAATAATACATCTAGTGCAATAATATTAAAAGTTATCTGAAGACCAGCTGAGCACGTCGCTACAATGTCCCCAATGGGACTAACTAGCGACGTCTTTTGAGTACGTGCCCACGACGTTTCTGGGAAGTTAGCCAAGATTTAAAAAAATGGAACCTTACCACGACGTCCTCACAACGTTGCCATAAAGTAATGTCGCGCTGACCAAATGACGACTAACTGGCGACGTCCTCACAACGTTCTGTGTTTGCTGGGGTAAGACAATTCTGGGAAACTTAATTTATAAATCTGTTGTTTCATACTAATACCCAGCTTTAGTTAAAATAAAAGCAGATTCACACAAAATGCGATGGGTTTGAACCATAGACTTAGCGTTAACTCTTTCTATGGCAGTTTCACCGCTGTTTTTAATCAGCGTCTAGCCGATGTGTGATGCAAAAACTTAAAGTTTAATTTCTGGCTAAATAATTGTAATAATAACGATAAGCTTAAAATGTAATAATAATGCGTTGGTTTATCATGTCAGTGTTTTCGAACAAAGGTTTCCCTCACGCGTCAGGAAACATAACATTAGGCCTAGCAGAGCAAGTGAATATGACTGGAAAGTGGAAACGGAAAGAACGGATTTCCACAGTACTTAAAAGTAAACTTACCTCTGAATTTCTCTGTTTCGTTTTCAGTGACATGTATTCCAGCTTCTTTTCAATTTTTGAAGATCCTTCGTCGACAGCATCAGAAGTGAGACAGCCATGATATCGAATAACCGTCGAAAGTTAAGTACATATATTTGTTCAACTCTAAATTAAAAGCAAAATTTAAAACAGCTTTTTAATAGGTTTAAAATTACAAATGTAGGCCTACCTTAATACATTTACTTTATGTTTAAAATGTATTATATTGATGCTCTGAATAATCAGTTAAATGTTATGTGTTTGTGTACTGTTCAGAACTAGTCAATAAAGATGTGAGCTCTTAAATATATTGGGTTATGTTGTGCATCTTTTCCAGATAACCAACAACTCATGAAAATTAATATCTTACTGTTTAATCTATTTTGGGTGACTGTTTCATACACTTTGGCTTTGTCCTTTTGTCACACAAGTAATTGTACCTTTTGGGGGGGATTAAATGGTCCAAACATGGACCCTCTGACAGTTGAAAACATATTTGTACCTTTTTTACCCTTAAATGGTATATTTAAGTACCCTAAGGTGCAACTATGACCCATTAAGGGTACGACTTCACCATTTGTACCCAAAGTGTTCACAAACGGACCCCAACCGTAACCTTTTTTCTGACAGTGTAGGGTGATTTTTTTTCCCACAACATATTATTTCTTTATCATTCAAGTGTTTATTTTAAGATTCAATTGGGTACCAAGCTGAAATAATGTCCAAAATGCTTTATTTTTAACCCTTTGCACCAAACCTGAAAAATCTAAATATGATTTAAAGTGGCATAACTTTTGATGTAAACTACTCACAGAGACAAATGACCACATTTTTAAATACAATTCTGACCCCAGAAATTGTTATTTGTCATGTTTTATAACATCTTGACCATCTGTGGTCAAAAAGAGAGCGTTTTTATTATATTTATCAGCCTGAAATAGGGTTTATTTTAACCTTTTACTTCACCTATCCTGAAACTGAAGTTATTTAAAATAGTTTTACTTTTGAAGTTAACAAAACAAAGCAAATTAACTTAAATAAATAAAAATAATAATAAAATAAATAAATAAACTAAAGAAAAAATCCAAAAAGGTCCAAAAAGTTGACTGAGCATAAACTGCAAGTGTTTGAATTTTGGGGCTTTGCAGTTGGCACAGGGTTTCTGCAGGGTTTAATCAGTCAAATTTAAGACTTTTTAAGACCTTTTTATGGGTTTATTAGGATTTGAATTTATGACCTACACTAATTATGATAAATAACTTCAGTCATTAAAATTCCTTTCAAAAGTCTTTTTTTATTATTGACTTTCATTGAAAGTAACAAGTTTTATTATTTAAAGAGTTATTCTATTATTTCTTAAGATTAAGAAACTGAAGCCTTCGCCTTCTTTTTCTTGAATATTGTTAATGGAGATGATGATTTTGCAATTGTATTGTCTTGATTAATGATTAATTTGCTTTAAACAGACGTAACTGTACTGTAACCTAAGTAGTAATAATGCTTTTGCTTAAGTACAAAGATGTTACCCTGTGATTAATGCTATATGGAAAATGTATTGTGTAATTTCACTTACATTAAGAAAACTGCTTACTTGCATGAAATGTATGTAGTGACTGATTTAGAGTAGAAACACTTATGTATATTAGAAATAGTTTTTATGATAAATGGACAATATAGTATTTAAGGTGTATTTCACCTGACGGTTAAGAGGAAAAAGAAGATGAAAAGGGCTAAAGCAATGCGACGTAAACAACTGAAAGCCTCGGCAGAGGATTTGGCAGCACTCCAGGGGATGACATCAGAAGAACCAGCGTTCGACGTCTGGGTATAAAAGACTGCGAGAGAGACTCGACCGATGGATACTGAACAAGCACAGTATCCCTCGACGCCTGATACCAGCTGATTATACCTTGATTTTGTAACTTTACTATTGTACTTTGATATAACTTTTGTTAATTTTAATAAAACTTGTAATTTATCATTGACAAGTTATGGTCTGCAAGAGTAGTAATTTAAGCAAGAACTGACCACAGGGAAGTCTACTGAGCAAGATGTAAGTATTTTTGAAATGTTTATAGTTTTGTCCAGGGTCGACTTTCCTTACCTACCTGAGAAAAATAAAGAAACAGGTAAAAGGTGTATAAATAAAGGAGACACCATAAAACAATATCAAGAACACAGGAACACTTAACAATTGTAAAATTGTAAATTAGCAATTATTTTATGGCATTACTTTCCAAAATAATAAGTGTTATTGGTGTTTGGTCACAGTATTCAACACCCACAGGCCGTAGCTGGGGTCAGCGGGGACCCGGTGAAGGTTGTACCAGTGGGCCATGTTTGAAACTGTTTAATTTGTATGTTCGTTCATTTTTATTTATTTTTGTTATTTACACAATTTTTAAGTTTTTTTTTCAAGTTTGTAGGTGTCAAGGTACAGAAACCGAATATTTAAATGTAAAATAGCACTGCATAGTCTTCAATGTAAAAATTTAACATACAATCAAATCAGACACCTTGAACATTTCTCACATTATTAGTTTATTTGCTATTGCTTCTAAAATGGTTATAAAATATGACAAAAACTTAAGAGTTAAACTCTGTCAGAACAAATTCGTCTTGATAATGTCATAACTTTGATAGAAATGTACGTAATCAACCAAAACTACAGACAATTGTTTTTATGAAAATTTTTACACAACTATCAATACTTTGTTGACCAATTACCAAGCAATGCTTCATTTTGTTCAGACTGTGGTGTGAAAAGGTTGCATTAGCAATTCAGAAAAAAAAACACATAAGCAATGCATGGTGCTTTATAAGGTGATGAATAATTTTTGTTCCCAATTTTATATATAGATAGATAAAACATTTATATCTATCTATTTCACTAGTAGTTCACTGTATGAAGATTCTTTGGGTATAATATGTCACAGTTTGCTTATACTCACTTACATAAATGTATTAGTGTCCTGTACCTACTTGTAAAATATGTATATCAAAAATTATATCTGGAGTCTGGATAATTTTTGGTTTGACTGTGCATAAATTCTTGTTAAAACTACAAAGTAATGAATTCAAGAGCAGTGAGTGATTTTTCTTTCATTTTCTTGGATTAACATTACAGCAGCCAGTAGCTAAATTAGGCACGGTCACTTTAAGAGATTATGAACGCATCTTTTTCCTCAACTGTTTACTTTCACTTAAGAAATAATTGACAAATAACTGACAAATAAATAAGTTTTTTCGAGCATACTTTCCAAGGCGGGTATTTTGACATATTTTGTATGTATTTGTCGGCACAACAGCAAAAAGAAGCAAATTCGGTGTACAAGCGTTTTGAGACGCCTTTCTCAGCGTGAGCCCTGAACACTGTGGTAATGAATTGGGCTCTTTCACATACTTTTGATTGTTCAAAACTGCGATTAGTATTTGTTGGTTCATGTGCATGAGGGACTGTCCATGATACACGGCTCTCTCTCCGCACCGAACACAGCGTGAGAGAAACCATCTACTCAGTTCAGCTTTTCCGCGTCTTGTGTTTGGATGCTTGATACCGATTGTTAGCGATGGGCTTGAGCCAGCTACTAAACGCACGTTCTTCGAGCCATAGATCGTTTAAGGTACATTTTCCCATTGTGAAAGACAGGATGATTGCAATTAATCTAAGCAGTGACTCAGTATGATACAGAATGTTCGGAGTTTGCGTGGGTTTCTGTGAAAGTCCTAATTCTGACAAGTCTGTATGCTGCCGCATGGACCTTGTAGTTCTGGAACGCTGTGTTACCAGTGTGATTCCACCCAGATTCCTCCTACAGAACTACAACAGGCGAAACAAATGAATGCCATTGCCGCTGCGAGCGCATTTTGATGGAAGAACAAATCAATGGACTAGCATATCAATAATGTTTTTTATGACCTTGTATGGAAAATCCAGACGTTTTCATTACTTTTTATGGCCTTAAATTCTTATTGTTAAATTTATGACTTTTTATGACCCCGCGGAAACCCTGTTGGCAGTTGGCAGTCGTCGGTTCGTACCGGCAGATCGCCATATCCCACTGCTCTCTCTTTTGGAAAAATTTCAGTAAGTACTTGAAACTATAATTAAGATATACCTTTGTAGTCATAACTTAAAGTGATTTTCGACAGTTTTTACTATAATCACAGGCTTTCGGAAATCGAATCTGTATTCTTGACTAGCAGTGTTGGTAGCTTAGTTGGGTGGAGGATATGAGATATGAGACTCTGTGAAGACATCAGTTCACCATACCACATGAGGGATATTTGTGAACAGATTCCATTGAAATTAGAGGACTTGTCTTTGGATACAATTGGCTATCACCAATATTGCTATAAAAGCTTTACAGGGAAAATAAATCATTTAAGTGTCAAAGGCTTCTTCATCTGGTGAATCATTATCATTGAAAAGGGACTCTCTGCGCCATGTCAAATCACTGTCAGTTCAATCTGAAGGAGCTGCAAGAAGGTGTTCCTTCTTGTTTCCCAATCAGTGCATTTTCTGTGACAAAGTAAACTCCAAGTTCAAGGGAAAGACTGAAGAGTTTACAAAGTTTTAGAGTTGGAAACACAAGGAACCAGGCTGGAAAGTTATTGAGCCTAGGGCACAAGAATTAAAGAAAGAGGCTCTTTATCGCAAGGTGCAGGGCAAGGACCTTTTTGCAATGGAAGCTAAGTATCATCCATCATGCAGAAACAACTTCAACACAGAGTACCAAACCCATGAGCGTGGAAGGGAGAGAGTAGAAAAGGCAGCAGACAACACTGACAGCCTTCAGGCCCAGAAGATAGCAGCACATAAGTCATATTGTGTGGTAAAAGATTACATTCTTAGGAATGTGATTGAATGCAAAGAGGTTGTCCAGCTAAGATCCATCTGCAACTTGTACATGAAGACATTGGAAAATCAAGGTTTTCCTAATCCTGAATACCACAGTGAGAAATTGGCAAGACGGTTAGAGGGCGACAAAAACATCTCTCATGAACTCACATTCTCCAAGGTGCAACAACAGGAGTGTATTAAGTTGAACCTCATATACAGCTCAGCATTACTGTAGATGAAGCAGTTGGATGTGCATACAAACTTGGAACAGCTGACCAACTTCAAGAAGCAGCACTCACCCTCCATTCTCACATTATAAAGGCATTCAAAGAGCCAAAGGCGCTACCATGGTCCCTGACAGCACAGGAGCTAGATGCTTTGAAGATGGAAGTGCTTCTTCCAGAGCATCTTGTACAATTTCCGAGCTCATTGGTGACTGGGACACTTGATGGCGAAAAGTGCAAGAAGACACAGAGGCTGGTCTATTCGGTTACACAAGATGTGTGTCGAGCAGCAACTAACAGCAAGTGGAAACTCCCAAAGCACATCCTCCTATGTGCTTCACTTCTCTTTTTGATACAGGTATTTGATTTTGATATTTACTAAAGCAATTTTTTCTGTCTTTCTGTCTTTTCTGTCATTGCTGTCATATATTTCTGAGTGTCCTAGATGTGAAAGGATGGTTGTGGGCTAGACAGACAGAAAATTGCTTTAGTAAATATCAAAATCAAATACCTGTATCAAAAAGAGTTCAGCATTGACAATCTAGGACCTCGAAAGCAGTAAATTAACTAATAACTCACGTATTTGCTTTGATAGAGGTGTCGATGGTAGCTTCTTTTGACTCTTTGGAGGGTGGAGGGTGAGTGCTGTTTCTTGAAGTTGGTCAGCTGTTCCAAGTTTGTATGCACATCCAACTGCTTCATCTACAGTAATGCTGTATATGAGGTTCGACTTAATACACTCATGTTGTTGCACCTTGGAGAATGTGAGTTCATGAGAGATGTCTTTGTCTCCCTGTTTTTTTGTTTTGCTTTGTTTTATTGTTTTATTAGGATCCCCATTAGCGGCCCATTAAATGGCAGCTAGTCTTCCTGGGGTCCTCTTTAAAAATCTCCACAACATAAAATTACACAAAACAAACACAAATTACAATCAAGAAAATTCAAACATTACAGTTACATTCAAAATATTACTAATTGAAAGAACATGACAATTTCCAGCTTTCACAAGGTAATTTGCAGCAGTTCCTGGGTTACTGTCCTCTTAAATTTATATTTGTTCTGAACTCTGCGTGATGAGACAGAAAGTCGATTCCAAATAGATATTGCTCTGTAAAATGATGTACGTTTCAGAAAATTTGTCCTGGGAAGTGGAAGTTTTATGTCACCACCTAGTGCCTGCCTGGTGGCATATAGGTGTCCACTTCCTACAAAAACAAGCTGCTCAGAAAGAAACTGTGGCTGTTTCATAAATACTGCATTCCACAATATTAAAGTTAATCGTAGTTTGATTTTATCATCAACTGTAAGCCAAGAAAGGTGTGTATGCATCAGGGCCACGTTAGTCCTAAGAAAGCACTGGAGGACAGTCCTCGCTGCCCTATTTTGTGCCACTTGAAGCTTACGTAGGTCTTTTTGTAATGCAGATGACCATATAATTGGACAGTTTTCTAAATGGCACAGAACAAGAGACTGGACAACCTGTTTAGCAAGGGACATAGGAATATATGACATACATTTTCTGGACATTGCAATAGCATTCCCCATTTTAGCTATCATCCTATCAATATGAGCTGACCAAGACAAGTAAGAATCCAAAGTGACGCACAATAACTTGACTGACTGACAAGTTCAGAGAAGGCCTCGGTGATTAGTTTTGATCTTTTACAGAATATCATAGATATTGATTTGTCTACATTTAAAGGTAATTTGTTATCTTTTACCAACTTGCCTATATTCTGCAAGTCATGATTTAAGAGACATCATGAGGAGTTTTTGCAGAACAGAACAGTGTGGAATCATCTGCATACATGACAACAGTTGAATGTTTCACAATAAAAGGTAAATCATTTGTAAAGATCGAATATAGCAAAGGCCCAAGGCAGCTACCCTGGGGCACACCACAATGTATTGTCTTAATAGATGAATATAACCGTATGAATGGAACCGTCTTGCCAATTTCTCACTACGGTATTCAGGATTAGGAAAACCTTGATTTTTCCAATGTCTTCATGTACAAGTTGCAGATGGATCTTAGCTGGACAACCTCTTTGCATTCAATCACATTCCTAAGAATGTAATCCTTTACCACACAATATGACTTGTTATGTGCTGCTATCTTCTGGGCCTGAAGGCTGTCAGTGTTGTCTGCTGCCTTTTCTACTCTCTCCCTTCCACGCTCATGGGTTTGGTACTCTGTGTTGAAGTTGTTTCTGCATGATGGATGATACTTACTGTAGCTTCCATTGCAAAAAGGTCCTTGCCCTGCACCTTGCGATAAAGAGCATCTTGCTTTAATTCACGTGCTCTAGGTCCAATAACTTTCCAGCCTGGTTCCTTGTGTTTCAAACTCTGAAACTTTGTAAGCTCTTCAGTCTTGCCCTTGAACTTGGATTTTGCTTTGTCACAGAAAATGCACTGATTGGGAAAGAAGAAGGAACACGTTCTTGCAGCTCCTTCAGATTGAACTGACCGTGATTTGACATGGCGCAGAGAGTCCCTTTTCAATGATAATGATTCACCAGATATCTTCTTCTTCTTCTTCTTAAGGTTTTATTGGTGGTTGACAAGCAACAAAATGGTGTATAACCGCCACCAACTGGTATGGAGTGTGGATCAAAATGACATTTTATATCCTCTCATACAAATTATTTATTCTAAGATACTGAAAATAAAACTATAACATTCATTTCCAGATTTATTTAGTAAAATACCCCCTAGTATAAATTGCATTTTTATTTTTCTTAATTTTTCTATTAAAATCCTTCTTTCAAGCTTGTATTTCTAACAGTATATCATAACATGTTCCACAGTTTCTTCTTGCCCACAAAATGTACACCTTCCCGTATCATGTTTACCCATTTTATAAAGTGTACTGTTTAATCATGTATGGCCAAATCTCATCCTTGATATTACTATCTAATCTCTCCGTTTTTTTTCCTGCACTTCTCATCTCTCCCACTTTCCTTTGAATTCTGTAAAACCATCAACCTATCTTCTCCATATCCCATTGTTTTTGCCACCTTACTTTCAACCTTTCCTTAATAATACTCTTGATTTCATTCTTACTTATACTAACACTTAAGTTAATTTCATTATTTTTAATGGCTTCCTTTGCTGCCTTATCTGCCATTTCATTTCTTTGGATACCAATATGTGCAGGTACCCATAAAAAAATCACTGTAAGCCCCATCATTTGTATTCTGTATAATGTTTGCTGTATTTCTATTAAAATATCTGGTCTACTTTCCGAATGACTGTACTGTATGCTAGCCAATGACAAACTTGAGTCCGAACAAACAACTGATTTTAAAGGTCTTATCTCCTCTATCCACTGTATTGCTAATAATATTGCAATCATTTCCCCTGTATAAACCGATGACTCATCACTAATCCTTTTCCTTATTGCTAACTGAAACTCTGGAACAATAAAAGCGACTCCTATCCTATTGTATATTCTTTGATGCATCTGTATATATCTGAACATAGCTGTGGTAATCATTAATATATTTCTGCACATTACATGAACTCCATTCTTTGTCCCTGTTTTTATTTTCTAACAATGTAAAATCTACTCTAGCATCTTAGAGTAACCATGGTTTTATTACTGGTAGCGGAGTAGTTGGACTAACTATTAATTGATTAACTTTGAATTCTATTGCTTTCTGTATTACTGTCCATCCGAAACTTTTAGTTTTTCTCCTCTCTTTTTCCCAACAAGGCTTTAAAGTGTCTTGTGTAGGATGCTCTTGACTATGGCCTTGTAAATTAGCCCAATAACTTAATGATAACTATATCCTTCTCATTTCTAAAGACATTTCCCCCATTTCTACCTGTAGTGCTACTATTGGTGTAGTTTTTATAGCTCCTGTACATAATCTCAATACCTGATGCTGAATACTGTCTAACTTCCTAAGTGATGTATCTGCTGCTGATCCATACACCACACAACCAAAATCAAATACAGATCTAATCAGCCCACTATATATGGCTTTTAATGCCTTCCTATCAGCCCCCCATTTCTCCCTCTCCTAAAACCACTCTGATATTTGGATAAATATTTATTATTTTCCACATAATACATTAACCTTTCATTTTAAAGTTTTTCCATTATTTTACAGAAATTAGATGTCAAAGCTATTGGTCTATAATTTTCTGGATTTGTGCAATCTTTCCCTGGTTTACGTATTGGAACAATCACCGCCTCCTTCCAACTTTGTGGTAATTTTCCTTCCTCCCATATTTTATTGTACGTTTTAATAAAACATCTTTGGATGATTCACTGAGTTGGTTTATCATTATATAGCAAATCTGATCCATGCCTGGAGCTGATTTCTTGGTTTTCCTGAGAGCACGATTTAATTCTGTCTTTGTAAATAATATATTTAATTGGTCATTATTGTATTCCTCATTCTGTAATAGTTCTTTATACTCCTCCAATGTACTTTCCCTTCCTCTTTTTCCCTCTTCACTAATATTGTTTGAGTTATGAATTTTAACAAAAATTTTAACCAGCATTTCTGCTTTCTCCTCATCTCTTATTGCTGTTGTTTCTCCATCCCTTAATATTGGATACCCAAATTCTTTTTTTATCCCATTCATTCTTTTTATCATTCCCCATACCTTACCAATTTCTGTTTCCCTTCCCACTGTGTTACAAAATTTCCTCCAAAAATCATTCTTTGTATTTTTTATGATTCTCCTTACATTCGCTTGACTCCTTTTATATTCAATAAAATTCTGAAAACTGTAATTATTTTTTTAGCATTTTAAAAGCTTTATTTCTAGATTTGATTTCTTTGTCACATTCATTTGTCCACCATGGTACAATCTTCTTTTTTATACCCCCTTTCTTTGGTATAGTCTGACTTGCCGCTAATAATATCGCATTACAAATAGAATTATTAACATTAACAACACTTTCTTCAATGTCATTTTTTTCCATTTCTTGCTCACTAATATACCTAAAAGACTCCCAATCAGCATTTTCAAAAAACCATTTGTCCACTCCTCCTGTATTACCTTCTTCTATACATAAATTAACTTCCACTACTATAGGATAATGATCACTTCCTATAGTCAAAATTAATAATTTTAACATTTCCCTCTTTATTCAAAACTTCTAATACTATAAATTCCAACTCATTACCTTTCTCAATAACCCTATATTGTATTCCATTTTTAACAAATATTATACACCCTCCCCCAATATCCTCCTCTCTATCTCTGCGTATACCATCATACCCTTTAATACTAAAATCTAATACTGGCTTTAGCCATGTTTCCTGGATACATATGATTTCTGGTTTCTTTCTAAGCACTTTTATAAATCTTTTAAACTCCTGACCATTAGCTAACAGACTTCTTGCATTCCATTGTAAAATATTCAAGTCCACTTATCACCTGTGCCTCCTGTCTTTCCACCATCTTCCAGTCTTTTTTTTATATTTTCCCAAGATATATTATCTATACCCAAAAACCTTTCAGCTCCTTTCACAATTATTTTAATTGTCTTTTGTTTAACTTGATCTGTACAATTAATTAAATAAGCAATGAACAAAATCAACTTATCCACTGTCAGCACTGTGCTGCTTTCCTCTGCTTGACCAACCTCTTGTCTCAAGATACTTTCCCTTGTATTGTTTTCCTCTGTTTGACCAACCTCATGTCTCATTATATGTTTAACAGTTTCATCACTTCTCCTTTGCTCTTGAACCTTCTTCACTGCCTCGGAGTAACTTATGTTGTTTACCGCTTTCACTTTTTCAATTTCCACTGCTCTCTTCCTTACATCACATCCACTGTATGTTACCCTGTGTTGCCCACCACAATTACAGCAATTATCCTGTACACCCTCTCCACAGTTTTCAATTCTATGCTCACCTCCACACTTGGGACATCGTTGTTTTCCTTTGCACACCGCTGCCATATGTCCATATCTCTGACATCTATAACAGCGGAATGAGGGAGGAATATATGGCCTCACTACGAAACTCATATATCCTATTTCACGAGTTCACACTTACATATATTATTAACTGAAGTATTATAATGCGTATTTGGCGTGCTGTCCGGGGAAGGGGCTCCGAGCTCGGGAATGGCCCGAACCTAGAGTACCCCCCCGTATATGAAAGTGTAACATGAACTCTAGTGGAGGAGATGGGGTGGAGGGGGGATGCTGATAAACCATCAATGGAGACAGGTAGGCTGATTCAGCTGTATTTATACCCTAAGGTTGATTATCTTGAGTGGTTCCACCTGTGCTAATTAGGTTAAGTATCTGACGTGCTTCTCCCGAACCTTGTTATAAAACTACACTTTAACTCTTTCCGGAAGCACTGAATCCTGAAACTCCAAAAGAACTGACAAACTATCAATCCTTTCCCCATTCATTGTTTTTTGCAACCTTTTTATTCTACTCACTTCCCCTCCAGAAATACTTCGACTGAGTTTTTCTAGATCTTCTTCGATTGGAATGCCTGTTATCACTCCCTGTTTCATTTTTCTCTCACCCAAAATCTTTCTTTCATTCACTATTTTCTTGCACATATTGTCAATTTTTAACGCTTTGTTTTTTTGGTCTTCTGTTTTACAAATTATCAACAGACTTCAGTCTCTCAAAATCTTAGCCACTTTTTCCTGTTTTCTTGACTTTTCCCACTCCCTACTAAATTCCAATCATCAAACTCCATATCTTCTTCATTAACTTTCTCAAAATTCATCTCAATCCAGTCACTAACCAGTTTATGCCAACCGCCTTAAACTCCGAAAAAGTCGTCCCGCGTCCAACCCACGAGGTTCCCATTCACCGCTTTCGAGCCCGATTCACCAGATATAGAAGCCTTTGACACTTGTAAACAATCTACACTCACTTAAAGGATTATTATGTACACCTGTTCAATTTCTCATTAATGCAATTATCTAATCAACCAATCACATGGCAGTTGCTTCAATGCATTTAGGGGTGTGGTCCTGGTCAAGACAATCTCCTGAACTCCAAACTGAATGTCAGAATGGGAAAGAAAGGGGATTTAAGCAATTTTGAGCGTGGCATGGTTGTTGGTGCCAGACGGGCCGGTCTGAGTATTTCACAGTCAGCTCAGTTACTTAGATTTTGAAAAGGGAAAAACATCCAGTATGTGGCAGTCCTGTGGGCGAAAATGCCTTGTTGATGCTAGAGGTCAGAGGAGAATGGGCCGACTGATTCAAGCTGATAGAAGAGGAAGTTTGACTGAAATAACCACTCGTTACAACAGAGGTATGCAGCAAAGCATTTGTGAAGCCACGACACAGACAACCTTGAGGCAGATGGGCTACAACAGCAGAAGACCCCACCGGGTAACACTCATCTCCACTACAAATAGGAAAAAGAGGCTACAATTTGCCTGAACTCACCAAAATTGGATAGTTGAAGACTGGAAAAATGTTACCTGGTTTGATAAGTCTCGATTTCTGTTGAGACATTCAGATGGTACAGTCAGAATTTGGCGTAAACAGAATGAGAACATGGATCCATCATGCCTTGTTACCACCGTGCAGGCTGGTGCTGGTGGTGTAATGTTGTGGGGGATGTTTTCATGGCACACTTTTAGTGTCAGTTGGGCATCGTTTAAATGCCACAACCTACCTGAGTATTGTTTCTGACCATGTCCATTTCTTTATGACCACCATATACCCATCCTCCGATGGCTACTTCCAGCAGGATAATGCACCATGTCACAAAGATTGAATCATTTCCAGAGATGTATAAAGTACTAGAGAACCATACTTGAGTAACAGTAGAAGTGCTCTATCAAAAAAGTGACTTGAGTAGAAGTAGAAGTGCTCTTTAAGCACCACACTTAAGTAGAAGTACTAAAGTATTCAACATTTTTTGTACTTAAGTATTGCAAGTAGTCTATTTTAAAATTTACTACTCAAGTACTGAAAGTAAAAGTAGAAGTATTGTGTTATGCAGCTATTAAAGAAAGTAGTCAAAAGTTTGAACATATTGTTTTTACTATTTCAAATGATTAACCTAAAGGACAATCACAATTCCTTTGACTGTAACTTCTTGTAAACAAAAAACGGTTACTAGGGTTAGTTAGCCCAATTTGCAAAATGATGTCATTAATAACTTACCCTCATGTTGTTTCAAACCCGTAAGACCTCAGAGGGTCATTTAGAATTTTTTGAAGCATCGAAAATACATTTTGGTCCAAAAATAGCAAAAACTACGACTTTATTCAGCATTGTCTTCTCTTCTGTGTCTGTTGTAAGACAGTTAAAAACAAAGCAGTTTGTGATATCTGGTTCGCGAACGAATCATTCGATGTAACCGGATCTTTTTTAAACAGTCCACCAAATCGAACTGAATCGTTTTAAACAGTTCGCGTCTCTAATACGCATTAATCCACAGATGAATTAAGCTGTTAACTTGTTTAATGTGTCTGACACTCCCTCTGAGTTAAAACAAACCAATATCCCGCAGTAATTCATTGACTCAAACAGTACACTGACTGAACTGATGTGAAGAGAGAACTGAAGATGAACACCGAGCCGAGCCAGATAATGACTCGTTCACGAGTCAAGAACCGTTTCTGTCAGACGCGTCTGATTCGTGAACTGATGAGCTGATGATACTGCGCATGTGTGATTTAGCGTGAAGCAAACCGACACGCAGAGCGTCTGGAACCGAACTGATTCTTTTGGTGATTGATTCTGAACTGATTCTGTGTTAATGTTATGAGCCCATGTGCAGTCAACGCCAATGACGCCATTGCATCGAGCGCAAAAGAATCGGTGAACTGTTTTCTTCAACTGGTTTATTGAATCGAACTGTCAGAAAGAACTCATCCGAGAACCGATGCAACCGGTTCTTGACTCGTGAACGAGTCATTATCTGGCTCGGCTCGGTGTTCATCTCTCTCTTCACAGCAGTTCAGTCAGCACGCGCAGTCTCGCTTGATTCGCTCAATGATGTGCCAGCTTCATCAAACCTGCCATCTACAGTTCTGGCAGTGGTTTTTAATGGAATGATTCGTAACATTATTATAATTGTAACGAGTAACGATGCAGCACATAAAAAAAATATCGGAGTAAAAGTATTAAACTCAGCGAAAATATGTACCGAAGTAAAAGTGGAAGTAGGAGAAAAAAATAATAATCTAGTAAAGTACAGATACCGCCTTTTAGTACTTAAGTACAGTAGTGAAGTAGTTCTACTTCGTTACTATACATCTCTGATCATTTCAAATTGGTTTCTTGAACATGACAATGAGTTCACTGTACTAAAATGGCCCCCACAGTCACCAGATCTAAACCCAATAGAGCATCTTTGGGATGTGGTGGAACGGGAGCTTCGTGCCCTGGATGTGCATCCCACAAATCTCCATCAACTGCAAGGTGCTATCCTATCAATATGGGCCAACATTTCTAAAGAATGCTTTCAGCACCTTGTTGAATCAATGCCACGTATAATTAAGGCAGTTCTGAACATGAAAGGGGGTCAGTGTTAGTATGGTGTTCCTAATAATCCTTTAGGTGAGTGTATTTTCCCTGTAAAGCTTTTATAGCAGTATTGGTGATAGCCAATTGTATCCGAAGGTTTGAAGGTTTGAAGGTTTATTTGCACATATAACATTCGAAATACAACTTTACAAATCCATTGAAGAAAAAAAAAGAAAACAAAATACTGTGCGGGAGAGAGTGAGAAGACCATAAGGTCTTATGAAACCACCTCCCCAAAATCTCATTAAATGAACGTAAAATTACATGATCAAGCAAGACAATACAATCAGTACATCAAACATTTTAATAAACAAATTACCAAAATAAACTTATTTATATGTTAACATTATTTTCAGCTCTCTTTTGAAAGAATTTAGAGTGGTTTTAGTCTTTAAAGCAGGGTCTAAATGATTCCAGAGGGAAGGCCATCTGTATTTCAGTGTAGATTGGTTGGCTGTAGTTCTGCAAAAAGGAAGATAAAAATCTTTGCAGCGCCTTGTGGAATAAGCATGAACATCCGAAGAATACATGAAAAAGTTATTACAAACTCTGGGCATAATATTTGTCATATACACATACTTGTACATAAAGGTATTTATGCAATAGATGTTAACATTGAATATTGTCAAAATGTTCTATTTTATGAAAAGCGGAGCAGATGATGACAATCTATTTGAATTCATAATTCTTAAGAATTTCTTTTGTATTAATAAAATCTTATTTAGATATGTTTGGCATGTTGCACCCCAAACAATATTACAGTACAAAATGTGGGGATAGATCAAGCTGTAATATGATGTTTTCATACATGAAATATCAATTAAAGAACGAACTCTACTCAGTATACCAACAGATTTCATTATTTTTCTGCAAATATGCTGGATATGATATCTCCAGGTTAGTTTATGGTCGACAATGACACCTAAAAATTTTATTTGGTTCACTTGGCCAATTTTTAAACCATCAATTGATACCTATATGTCCTGACAATCTCCTTTGTTTTTTGTGCTAAAAATCATAAAGTTAGTTTTTTGTATATTAAGAGAGAGTTGATTAATTGTAAACCATTTAGAAATATTTTGTAATTCTTCATTTACTACTCTTATCAATGTGTCAATGTTAGAATGAGATAATAGAAGACATGTATCATCTGCAAACATGAGTGGCATAACATTTTTACAAACAACTCTTAAATCATTGATATAAATTAGAAATAATAGAGGTCCCAAAACGGACCCCTGCGGTACCCCACATAAAAGTTTTCCCCTACTTGAGCTCGGATTGTTGAAATAAACAAATTGCTCTCTCTCTTCCAAATAATTTTGTACCCAAGTTAAGGCTATATGTTTAATGCCATAATTCTCTAATTTTGCTAAAAGAATATTATGATTTACTGTGTCAAATGCTTTTGACAAGTCTAGAAATATACCAATAGTATTATTTTTCTCATGCAGATTTTTTGTGATTTTGTCGACAAACTGTAAAAGAGCCATTTCTGTAGACATGTTCTCTCTGAAGCCATACTGGTGATCATATAAGATCAAATTTTCTGTCAAGTGTTTTAATAACCTTTTATAAACTAGTTTTTCAAGTATTTTAGAAAAGAAAGGTAACACAGAAATAGGTCAATAATTGTTAAATAAATGTGAATTCCCAGACTTAAACAAGGGAATTACTTTAGCTAATTTGAGATCTCTTGGTACAACGCCTGTTTTAAGTGACAAAGAGAGAACATATGTTACAGGCTCAATAATAGAGGAAGCTACTTTCTTTATGAGACCAGCACAAATTTCATCATGTCCTGGAGCGGTGTCCTTCATCTTTAGTATGATTTCAAGCACTTCATTTGGAGTTGGAGGATCAAATTAATTTAAGTAAGGATGAGGCAAATCAAAAAATTGTGAAGTAAATTTTCCTGTATTCACAATGTTTTTTGCCAGTGAAGGACCAACATTCACAAAGAAATCATTGAAACCGTTTAAAACCCTATTAGTTTTTTTTATTTATTTAATAATTCATTTATAACATTCCAAGTTTTTTTTATATTTTCACATGAATTTCCCAACTTTTCAGAAAAATATTTTTTCTTGGCAACTTTTAGAATTTTGCTAAATTTGTTTTTATATTTTTTATAATATGCAATATTTAACGGTGTGGGGCTAATGAGAGATTTTTTATATAACTTATTTTTAGTAATGGAAGATTTTCTTAATGCAGGTGTAAACCATGGCTTAGAAATATTCCTGTTTTTACTTCTGCTTTGTACCACTGGAAAACATTTTTTAAACAAAGATGAAAATATATTCATAAATGTCTGATAAGCTGTTTCGGCATCCTGATGTCGGAAGACCTGATTCCATGATATCTCAGCCAGTGACCTTTTAAAAGACTTACAAAGACAAGTCCTCTAATTTCAACCTGTTCATAAATATCCCTCATGTGGTATAGTGAACTGACGTCTTTACAGAGTCTCATATCTCATATACTGTGTAGATATGATAGCTTCTTGCTTGCCCTCCTCACCTGCATGTGTTGAGTGTTGTAAAATTACCATACTCAGAAAGAGCTGAGACATGTAAAATATGTGTTAGGGAACGAATCCTCTTTGGAGGCACTTGAGCTGTGTTACAATGTTTAATTTTCCCCTTGGTAAGTATGTATGAAGTATTGAGCCTGAAAAAAAGAAGAAAAAAAAAAACTTTAGCTAGTAGCTACCAACACTGCTAGTCAAGAATACAGATTTGATTTCCGAAAGCCTGTGATTATAGTAAAAACTGTTGAAAAATCACTTTAAGTTATGACTACAAAGGTATATCTTAATTATAGTTTAAAATACTTACTGAAATTTTTCCAAAAGAGAGAGCAGTGGGAGATGGCGATCTGCGGGTATGAACCGATGACTGCCAACTGCCAACTGCAAAGCCCCAAAATTAAAAAAAACTTGCAGTTTATGCTCAGTCAACTTTTTAGACCTTTTTGGATTTTTTTTCTGTAGTTATTTATTTACTTTAAGGTTATTTGCTGTTAATTTGTTAGTTTGTTTTGTTTACTGCAAAAGTAAAACTATTTTAAATATGTTTAGGTTCAGGATAGGTGAAGTAAAAGGTTAAAATAAACCCTATTTCAGGCTGCTAAATATAATAAAAATGCTCTCTTTTTGACCACAGATGGTCAAGATGTTATAAAACATGACAAATAACAATTTCTGGGGTCAGAATTGTATTGAAAAATGTGGCCATTTGTCTCTGTTAGTTGTTTACATAAAAAGTTATACCACTTTATATCATATTTAGATTTTTCGGGTTGGTGCAAAGGGTTAAAAATAAAGCATTTTGGACATTATTTCAGCTTGGTACCCAATTTAATCTTAAAATAGACATTTGAATGATAAAGAAATATTATGTTGTGAAAAAAAATCACCCTATGCGCTTGAGAAAACACAAAAATAGTTGATCCTCTACACATCTTTGGCCATTTTTTGCTATTTTGTCCAGAAATAAGGTCAATATGTTGTGAAATGTCAAAAATAACCATTCCATTATATTCCTGGGGTCAGAATTGTATGGGGAAATGTGTTCACTTGTCTCTGTGTGTTGTTTACTTCAAATGTTATGCCACTTTCTACATCACTTTTTGATTTTTTCGGATTCCGGTCGGGTGCAGCAAAGGGTTAAAAAAGAACCCTTTGGGACATTATTTCAGCTTGGCACCTGGCAGATTATGAAAATAGACACTTTAAGGATTTTAAAAAATCAGGTGGCATAAAAAAAGCCTGGGGGTTCGCGTGGACCCCTATTTCCATCTAGACTATTTACTTTGAAATAGTGATGCACATATGAAATGTTGTAAAAACGTAAAAACCTCCATTAATTTTCATGTCAAGGGTTAAAAAGATAACATTGATTCTATTTTTGGAGAAAAAGAAAGTTATGAAAGGGGTTTGAATATTAAGAAAAAAAAACAATAGAATCTCCATTTTTGATGAAGCGTGAACTGTAACGTAGGTCTAAGGTTCTCGTTGCATGTCTTTTACGTGTGTTTTTGAGGTTGAAATGAAATCAAACACTGCCATACTGCCCTTGATACTTCTGAATGTGATATCTACTTCATAATTATTGAGAAATGTATGAAAAAACATGTTTCAGATCACTTGAACCATATAGAAATGAGGGTTAAGTTACCCATCCCGACTTAAGAGAAGCAAAGAAGGATCCGTTGCAAAGCTACATGAAAGTATATATTGTATCCGTGATTCTAAAATACATCATAAGTAGAACAATAACTGTTTGTTTTAACAAAGAACAAACAAAAAAAAATGTATCTAAACCTCACTTAAAAGTGTTACAGCAACTACATCAGCCTCCTTCGTAACAATACATAACGGTTTGTAGAAAGCTTCTACTTTCCTTCAAGAGTAAGCAACTACAAGTGACACACATGCATTCGACAATAGAATATACCGTAATTCCTCAAATAAGCTGGGGCCTTTATTTACCTGAACTGCAGAAGGTAACAGGATTTTATTTGAAGCAGGCTTTTATTAGAGGCAGACCTTTATTTCTAATTCCATCTGTTTGATAAGTAATTGTTTTAAATAACCGTTTTTAAATTAAAAGCGATAGCGTTCCAGTGGACAGGCATAACATTAGCACAGAATCAGTTCAGAATCAATCACCAAAAGAATCAGTTCGGTTCAGAGACGCTCTGTGTGTCGGTCTGCTTCACGCTGAATCACGCATGCGCAGTATCATCAGCTCCTCGGTTCTCGAATCGGACGCGTCCGACAGAAATGCTTCTCGGTTCAGTGTACTGGTGATCCGAAAACCGATGCAACCGGTTCTTGACTCGAGAACGAGAAATGCTCCGGCAGTGGGCGTGTACGTTCGTTATCTGGCTCTGCTGCACAAATTTCCCCCCGGCCTTAATTTGTCCGTGTTACCACGCCCCCGGCCACTATAAGAGGCCCGCCGTTTATTTGACTACCGGTTTTTATTTGAGGAATTACGGTAACATGAAACTCATATAAAATTACAAGTATAACATTTATATCATGAAGCAAAATGATATACAATAATAAAACATTTCGACATTGTTCTTTGGGTAGCAACTCCATCTTTGAGTTGATCTGAATCTCAGTTGAATCTGCTGCTTTTGAAGATGAAGATGAACTTTATTAACTGTGAAAACTTGTTTCTGTCATGTTGCTTCTAATGTCTGGTTAGGACAGATTTATCCAGGTGATATTTTATTTCTTGCAGCATTATTGCAGCATTAGATCTGAAAGTGCTGGATCTGAAGATTATCTACTTACTGTGAATGTTTTTTGTATGACTGTGTAGAGCAGATGATTGATTGAAACACTTCCCACATGCAGTGCAGTGATACGGTTTCTCTCCAGTGTGGATCCTCTCGTGTATTTTCAGACTTACTGCATGAGTGAATCTCTTGTCACAGTGTGAACACTTGTAAGGTTTTTCTCCAGTGTGGATCCTCTCATGTGTTTTCAGGTCTCCTGACCGACTGAATCTCTTTTCACAGTGTGAACACTTGTAAGGTTTTTCTCCAGTGTGAATCCTCTCATGTTTTTTCAGATTTCCTGCATGAGTGAATATCTTGTCACAGTGTGAACACTTGTAAGGTTTCTCTCCAGTGTGAATCATCTCATGCTGTTTTAAATGGGCCGCTGAAATAAAAGTCTTTTCACACTCAAAGCACATGTACTCTCTCACACCAGTATGAAGTTTCTGATGTTGTTTCAAACTTTGTGGCAATGTAAAACTCTTTCCACACAAATCACACGAATATGGCTTCTCCTGTGTATGAACTCTCAGGTGTCTTTTCAGGTTTGAAGCCCACAAAAATGTTTGCCCGCACTGATCACATGAGTACAGTTTCTCTCTTGTGTGGATCTTCATGTGTCTCTTAAGGTTTGTTGATTGTGTGAAACTCTTCCCACATTGATCACAAGTGTACGGTTTCTCTCTTGTGTGGATCTTCATGTGACTATTAAGGTTTGTTGATTGTGTGAAACACTTCCCGCACTGATCACACGTGTACGGTTTCTCTCCAGTGTGGATGTTCATGTGCAATGGAAGGTATTTTTTTTGAGAGAAACTCTTGCCGCACTGATCACATGTGTATGGTCTCTCTCTAGTGTGAACTCTCATGTGAATATCAAGATTAGATTTGCATGTGAAACTCTTTGGACACTGAGTGCAGGTGAAAGATTTCTTGGCTCTTCTTTTCTTTAAATCTTTCTGTTTGGTTTGAGAGCAACTCAGAAACTTTTCTCTGGTTTTGACATGATTTTTCTCCTCAGCTTCACTCAATTCTTCACTCTCCTGGTTCTCTTCAATCAGCTCTTAAATAAAAGTAAAAATGGTTAGTTTTCAGGAACTTTTCATCAACCCTGTTACCAAAGTTACTGTAAGAAAAATAATCTCTATCACTATGAATAACTGCTATAATTTATGGGAAATAAATTAGTAACTAGCTAATCAGATTTTGCTTAAGTCATTACTTACTAGATCAACTGTGTTTACTTTTGATGTATAAAAAGCAAACTGTATAGAAATAAAAATGTGGTTAAAATGGCTGCAAAATTAAACTGTGAATCAACCATTTAACTAAATCTGATTTAATCGAGTTTTTCAGAATCACG